>NC_056585.1:5181085-5358585 GCF_018340385.1 Cyprinus carpio
GACAAGACCACAGGAAACAGATGATTCTTCTGCACAATCTGACTTTGCTGCAGCCTGGAATTGAACTGCTGGTTTCGTCTGGTCAGAGGAGAACTGACCCCCGACTGAGCCTGGTTTCTCCCAAGGTTTTTTCTCCATTCTGTCATGGATGGAGTTTTGGTTCCTTGCCGCTGTCGCCTCTGGCTTGCTTAGTTGGGGACACTTCATTTACAGCGATATCGTTGACTTGATTGCAAATGATTGCACAGATACTATTTAAACTGAACTGAGCTGCATGATGACATCACTGAATTCAATGATGAACTGCCTTTAACTGTCATTTTGCATTATTGACACTGTTTTCCTAATTATTGTTGTTCAGTTGCTTTGACGCAATCTTTTTTGTTTAAAGCGCTATATAAATAAAGGTGACTTGACTTGACTTGACTCTGTTTCTCTGGCCGCTCTGTGTCTGCGCTCGCTGCGGCTGCCTCCTCTCCCCCTCCCTCTCAAACATGACACCGGCTTCAAATGTGACCGGCTGATGATTGGCTGTTCTGCCTTAAGTCCCGCCTCTCCTGGTGTGTTCTGATTTATCGGTCAGCTCGTGCTGAGGAGGAGTATATCTGGAGTTTTTAACAAAAATAATTTCCCCCTGGGATTATTAAAGTATTTCTGATTCTGATTATTTAGCAAGTCTACTGTTGTGTATTTGCACAACAGAGTTTTGACTTATTTTCCTTGTGTTCCGAGTGCATTTTTATACTTATCTAGTATCACTCATTTAAATGGGAAGCTTTTTATATCTTGTATGTTATACATTTTGTACCCCTCTGTCACTGTATTCATCGTTTTTATTGTTAATAAACAAACCACATCCATCCCCCACACTTTTGAAAAGCTTGCTACGCCCCTGGTCTCTGTGATGTATCTGTGTCTCTGTCAGGGCAGATGTAAAATCTAAATTCAATGTAAAATCTGGGTTCTTCAAGTAAACCAGTTGAAAAGTAATGGTAAACAAAACTCTAGCCACAAGATGGCACTAATATAATCCAAACTAATTTAACCAGAATGAACAAACCTTAAATGGACTGGTACAATTTTGCTCAAATTTCCCTTTAGATCTTCAGTTGGCATTACCTGTGACATCTTGTGTAGTGAAAAGCTGTGTGTTTGTCAGAAAGCAATATAATGGATTTGTATTTTAGCTGAAAGTGAAGAAATACTTGTTACCAATTCTCAAAACTAAGGAATGCATAGTTGATATAAAAAACTGAATGTCTACTGCTAAATTCTGAAAAAAACAGAGGTGTTAATTATAGGGCCTAAAAGCTCTGCATGTAATAACCTAGAACGCTGTCTAAGACTTGATGGCTGCTCTGTCAATTCTTCGTCATCAGTTAGGAACCTAGGTGTGCTATTTGATAGCAACCTTTCCTTAGAAAGCCACGTTTCTATCATTTGTAAAACTGCATTTTTCCATATCAAAAATATATCTAAATTACGTCCTATGCTCTCAATGTCAAATGCAGAAATGTTAACCCATGCGTTTATGACCTCAAGGTTAGATTATTGTAATGCTTTATTGTGTGGTTGTTCTGCATGCTTAAGAAACAAACTCTAGTTAGTCCAAAATGCAGCAGCTAGAGTTCTTACTAGAACCAGGAAGTATGACCATATTAGCCCAGTCCTGTCAACACTGCACTGGCTCCCTATTGAACAACATGATGACATCACTGAATCATAAATGAACAGACTTTAACTGAAAAACTGACTGTTTGTTATTGTCAGCTTGCATAATTGACAAACTATTTTCCTGTTTGACACTGTAAAGCTGCTTTGACAATGAATATTGTGTAGAGTACTTTAAAAATAAATAAAGGTGACTTGACTTGGAACTGAACTCTGAGCAGGACTGCTGTCCCCTGCTGTAGGATCATAGAAAATGAGAGTTTCCTCCGCTGCAGTCCCAGTGGCTTATTTTACTGACAGTTCAGCATTGTGTGATAGATTTGCAAAAGAACACCCTTATCTCACACCCTCATTTCCGAAAACTAGATTTCTACAATTAAAACCGGGGACATTTCCAAAATATCATTTAAATCTCACTGAAGGGATGAAAACAATGTGTTTCAGTTTATGAAAATGAGTAAAATGTTGGTAGATTTCAGATACTGAAAAAAAAAGAAAAAAAAAATGCAATGCCCCAAACTGTGGGAAGATTTTGCAAAGGTGCGAAGAGCTCAACTTCTCAAAGTGAGAGTGCACAAACAGGAAACCGTTTTTCATTTGGCATGCGCCCCAATATATCCAGCCTTTCATTTGAGATTTGCAACCGAATCGTACGTAGGAAGGTGAAGGAGAGTGACTATGCACTGAAAAAACAAAAGACAGTACAAAAGATGGTGAGAGAACACTATAACGGTTGGCTTTTGCACGTATCAGATAGCGACAGGGAGCTGCAGCCACAGATGTTTACAGTTTAACCACATTTTTTGCAGAAGAGACACAAAACACGTACCATGTTCGCGTCGAAGGCTCTTTCCACATGACCTGTGCTAGCGGCATCATATGTGTCATGTGGAGCGATCAGCCCCGCAGAAGTGCTAGATTGCGCTGCATGGTGTTAATAGTCCAAACCTCATGAGTGGAGAGAGACAGACAGAGAGGCGGGAGTGTGTTTGTTTGCTGCAGGTGCAGACAGAGACACACACAGCACTAAACACCCTCAGCCCTCTGAAGTGTTGCATCACCAGCACCGCAGACCACCACACACAAGTGACATGACTACACGTGTCACTAGGTTTTACTTTCAGTTTGATGTGTTCAGAAAAATGCACGTTAATTAATCAAATGCAGTGTTCTGTGGTCTTAATTATCTGAATTAGTGCAATTTCTTATTAACAGTGAGAAGTAAGTGTGGTTGTGACAGATAAAACGCCACATAAAGCATGCATGATGACTCTTATTAGCACATCAGGAACTTTGGAGATGTGGATTTGCCGGTTTGGTGCAATGTTATACAGTTCTCCAGCTATCCAGCTCTTCTGACTGGAGCCAATACAGTAAAAGATCAAATTCACTGTAGAAATGTACGTCTAAAAAATACAGAGGAAATGAAAAAAAAGGTTTTCTCAGGAAAATAGATATATACTGTATTAACAATGACTTAGACCTGAGTTCTGAGGGTATTAATTGATGGTATCCTGTTGAGGTCTCTGTCTAAAATAAGTTTCAAAAATAATGTTTAAGAGTGCGATTCCTGGTTTACCCATGATTCTGCAATGAAACATCCAGCATTCAGAGAGTCTTTGAGCCTGTAGTTCAGTGCTCACATACTTCTCTCGTGAACTTTTGCACTGTGTTGAAGAAAGCTGTTGTATCGCTTGGTTGCAGTGTGAATGGGGTGTTAAAACAAAGATAGATGGACAGGGTCTCGTCACACACCTGCATGAGTCAAAAACAGGACAATAGCATTTTGGAAAACAAGTGAAATTTGAATTGTTGTCCAAATAAAATAAATGAAATGTAACCACTCAATTCTGTCATCATTAACTATTTCCAAATGCATGTATCATTTAGTTTTGCATCAGCGATCACCTTGTTCTATTATCAACCACTTTGCAAAAATAATTTATAACTAATTTACATGACAAACTCATGAAATTCATAAAAGTTTGTGTAGTAAATGATTCTGTTTTTTTTTTTTTGCACCAACAGTGCAAGTAAACCATTATTATAGATTCATATATATATATAAATTAATCCAACCTAACATTACAGTTTTTAAATATACTTTTATATTGCCATTATTTGACATTAAATCTTTAAATTAATGAAGAAACAACATAAAGACAGTATATTTTTTAATATTTGTCTAATGGCATCTTTTTTATGACTGAAGGCAAGTATCACTGAAACCCATGTTAGTGATGTCTCTATGAAATTGTTTTTTTTCTTCTAATACTTAACCACTGACTAACCATTCAACATTACAGTACACCTGAGAGCATTTTTAACATTTATTAGTCTTTTAAAAAATAACTTCTATTTGAGCATGTAGCAATGTAGTTTTCCGACCTTAAAGTAATGTTCTAAAATTATTTCAGTGGTAGAGCACCTCTAAACCGGACACATTCGACTGCCCCATCCACCTGAGCTGCCTCCTAGCCACATACGTCATGTATTTTACTCGTAGCCTGGGTGGAGTTAGCCAACAGCTAACTATAAAGCGAAACGATCTAATAAACAAGTCTCAAAACCAACGCCATGGCAGAGCCAGCAAAGAAACCAAAAAGGAATTTGTCAGAGGAAGTGAAGAAAAGAAAGAGATAGAGTGATCGAACACAAGGCCGAACACAAGACGAGAGCTGTAACATGTGCACCATGTCTGGTTCAACAGCCAAGATCCAAAAACTAATTTCCCAGTCTACTTCATGTCTGAACGATTATTCAAATAAAGAGGCTCTGTTACTTTACAGCCTTATAAACTTACGACAATGTCCAATGTATATGCTATTATGAACATTATGGCTACATGATTATGTAAACATACTACCATTCTTTTCATTCGTCATTGGAGTTTTCAATTCTGGAGTATATATGTAGATATTTGGATATCTGGAATGATATTTGTAGAACATAGTGTAACACGGGCTACTTCCTGGTCGGTGGGCATGGTTTCCAAACAAGGTTTCTCCATTCACCGGTTCCTCAGCTTAATCAACAAATGCAAGTGTATTACGCTGCCCACAAGCAAGCTTATACAGCGACAGTATTCATGACACTGGTGACAGACCATCGCACTTGTCAACCACATGAGCAAAAGTTACATGGTGTTGCTTAAAGCAATCTTCACATGTCATGTTATGCCATATTTAGCTCCCTGCGCCCTTCAGAAATTAGGAAATTTACAGAAATTGAATAAAGTTATCAAACACTAAATTCTAGTTTAAATAAAGATTAATCCTTAAAGCTACAAAAGTTATTGATTTCCTCTTTTCTTCTTTTGTTCTTTGATTAGTAGACATCACAGCAGCTGGTTATGAGGTTATTTTGGCTGTTTTAAGAGCTGCGGCTGCTGAACATGCCGTGGATCTGACACGCATCGCAGCGCTTTACCTCTGAACCACTTCAGGTCTTAAAGTCTCTGCTAATGAACTGACGAGGTGAATCGGGTGTGTTAGATGAGGAAGACAGTGCTGCTGCTCCAGGACAGTTTTAAAAACCATTTCTGAGACATGTTCTTAAATGTAACTCATATAACAAATACTTACATGCATGCACAGTTTTAAAGCATTGCCTTTTTGGTAACTTAACTGAATACATAACTATGACATTGCGTGCTCGTAGTTTCTTTTTTGCGCTTTGATATGAAACGATACAGGCTACAGCACGTGGCCCAATCATCCAGTCTCTTGATGCATTTCTGGCTCATTTCCAGGAATGTTTTGGGAAAAACTGTGAGAGATTCCAGTGTTGGTGAGCAATTATACTATTTGCAATAAGGAAATAGCTCTATGAATAATTATGCCATACGTTTACACACTTTAGCTGCTGCCAGTGGACCAGTGGACCACTAGACCACTACAACTTCAAGTTGGCAATCTCCATCTAGGGAACATAGAATGGTTCCTGTTTTTGGAGAAATCCACCACTGACATCATCCTTGGGCACCTCTGGTTTGTCAAACAGCATCCAGTGCCGTCCTGGACCACAGCAGAAGTCCTAAAATTGGTGATGCTTTCCAGAGTGCTTTCCCGAAGTTCCTCTTCCTCCCAAGAAACCTGTGGAGAAGATCCCAGTACTCTTCACATTCAAGAAAGTCCTGTGGAGAAACAATCTGTAGATATACCAGCCTGTTACGCCCCTTTCAGTGATGTGTTTTACCCGAGAAAAGCCTTCCAACTACCACCAGACCATGGTACTGTTCCAGTAACCTCATTCTGAGTGAGCCAGGGCCCCATCCCTGAACAGAAAACCTTGGAGGAGTATATTCGGGAGGCTTTACAGCAAGGATACATCTGTCCTTCTATGTCCCCTGCTGCTTCAAGGCAAAAAAGGACAAAGGCTTGAGGTCTTGCATAAACTATTAGGCATTATACAAGATCACAGTAAAGTTCCACTACCCACTTGCCCTCATCCCAGCAGCCCTGGAACATCTAAGAGGCACTTCTATCTTGAATAAGTTGGACCTCCGGAGTGCATATAACCTCATCCGGATATGCGAGGGAGAAAAACTGAAGACCGCCTTCATGACCCCCATGGGTCACAATGAATACTTAGTGATGCCGTATGGCCTGGGAAACACTCCTTCCGTATTCCAGGATTTCTTGCATGAGGTGCTCGGGAAGTACCTTCACCAGTTTGTTCTAGTTTGCATCAAAGACATCTACTCCCGGAGCTTGGCCGAACATCGCCAGCACCTCTCAGAGGTCTTCCAATGCTGGCGGAATTTTCAACTGTTCCTCAAATCTGAACAATCAGTAAAGATGTTATTCGGATGGATAACTGGTATCTGCTATCTTGCACTGGCCTATGCCCACAACAGTTAAAGAGTTACAATGCTTCCTTGGATTTGCCCACTTTTGTTGCCACTTTATCCATTGCTTAAAGTCCATCATCACTCCACTGACCAACCTCCTGAAAAGCAGGCCCAAGTCTCTGTCCTGGACGCTAGGCACCACCAAAGCCATGCAACAGCTCAAGAGGGCTTTAGACCATCACACCACTCTTCATCCTGACCCTGAGAAACCCTTCGTCGTCGAAGTGGACACCTCCACCACACAGGGGTAGGAGTGATGCTTTCTCAGCAGCAGGGGACACCATCAAAACTCCATCCATGTGCCTTCTTTTCAAAGAAACTCACATCGACAGTCGTGAGCTTCTGGCCATCAAGAAGGCTTTAGAGGAATGGAGGCATTGGTTAGAGGGAACTTGGCATCTATCCACAATCCTTACCGACCACAAAAATCTGCAACACCTCCACAACACGCCTTACCCCCACCAAGCCAGATAGGCCCTTTTCTTCATAAGGTTCAGCACCAATATCCTATCGACCAGGCTCAAAGAAAACAAAAGCAAACACTTTTTCCTATATATTCCCAAGTTATGGTCAAGATACATTATGGTCCATGTCACCTGAATACTAATCACCAGCACCTAAATGTAAATAATTTTTACAATATACAAGCTCTCTATCTTAAGTTCAGTCTTTGTCTGGTCTCCGATATGGAAACACGTATACTGACCTGCAATCTATTTCCCTGTCATACTTATCTCAGATGATTCCTGCTCCAGCGTTCCTGGTACTCCTCTCCTTCTCTGTGCTCCAGTGTTCTCTGTGTTTCCAGTGTGTAATTCCCTGTGTGTGTGCATTGCTGCAAGTGTGCGATCCATACTCACCGTCCTGTTATCTTGTCATCATTATCTTGTCATCAAATTATTATAATGTTATAATGAAATGCAGATAGTGATATTACATACATGTATACAGTGTCAAATCAATAAAAGAATGCAATTTAGTGCAGTATTCTGTAAATTATATCAGTGAAATTGGGGACACACATTGCTCATAAATGGCCCAATTGCAAGCAAGTTATGAATATTATAACATGTTTGGTTTGTTTGGCAGTTTATTATTGTTTGTAAAAATGCACAAGCTTGTTTTGGTTTTATAATTCATCAATGCATTTATTCATTAGGAATTGCTTTGCTTATTTTAAACCTAGTTCGTTGCTTGACATTTAAATGCTCATCATTTCAAAGTAACCGATCGCAGGGAAAGTCCCCATCAAACCAGAGCTTCTCTAAATCAGTTTAGTTATCCTGGAGATAGTCATGCAGAAAATATTTAAAGTAGGCGTTTCATCACTCATCCCAGGGGCTTCATTTAGATGTTGGATGCTTCAGTTTCCATCCCAGAAGCGTTTCATCTCACACACAGTTGCGATCGCATTGATCGTACGGGGAAACTGTTGGTTTGAGATGAAAGGACAGCGCGTAGGTGGCTGGCAGGTGGGGTTGCGGTGAATTCATCTTTGGACAAGGAAAATGTGATTAAATATTTTTTTGAAAAGGAAAATATGCTTATTAAAGCGTGAAATAAGCAACCGCAGCAGAAAAGCCAGAACAAGATGGAAGGAGCAGGAAAGAGGTGGTTTGTTCTGTTTCGTTTCACTCTGATGTGGCTGATTGTGTGAGTTTGTCTGTGCCTCGGTGGACCTTTACACTTCTTCTACGGTTTGAATGGTTTCCAAAGGTGAACACTTAAACAGAAGCAAGTGTAGCGTACATGGAAACAAAAAACAAAACAAAACAAAAAAAACTTTTTTAAGTCCTTAGCATTTTTCTAGGATATTGCATTATCATTATATTATCATCATGCAGTTAATACATTTATATAAATTATGTTTGTACTGTACTTTAAAAACAATGTTTTAATGCCAAATGTTATCTTTCCCCTTATGCCAGTATATACATGTGCAGTTTCGACTACTCTCAGCTCAAGCTAACTGTTCATGTTAAAGTGATTATTAACCATGAAAAGCACATTCTCTCCTCATCTATGCACTGGCTCTCAATCAACCATCACACACTGTTAATGGCACCCACTGAAGTGTTTGATTTTGAGGGTAACACTTTATCTTAGAAAGCGAGGATTTTTTACAGCCCTAGAGTTTATAGATCATTAAAACATGTTGAAAAGATCGGCATGATGTTCTACAAGCTGCATCTTCAGGCTGTATGGAGCATGGATTGCCATGACAAACACCAATAACTACTGATTTAAAGAATCAGACTAGTCTGCAATACTTATATTCAACAGTACATTAATAAATATACTTTACTTATCTTTAATATTTTAATAAAAATGACAAATTAAGTTTTACCACTGTAATATCCTATTCAATTTATTTGTAAAAATACTTTTCATAATTATTTTATGTTCAGTAAATTGTCTGTGTGTGTGTGTGTGTGTGTATATATATATATATACAGTACAGACCAAAAGTTTGGAAACATTACTATTTTTAATGTTTTTGAAAGAAGTCTCTTCTGCTCATCAAGCCTGCATTTATTTGATCAAAAATACAGAAAAAAACAGTAATATTGTATTATTACAACCTAAAATAATAGTTTTCTATTTGAATATACTTTAAAAAAAATAATTTATTCCTGTGATGCAAAGCTGAATTTTTCAGCATCATTACTCCAGCCTTCAGTGTCACATGTAACATCCAGTCTATCACATGATCATTTAGAAATCATTCTAATATTCTGATTTATTATGAGTGTTGGAAACAGTTCTGCTGTCTAATATATTTGATGAATAAAAGGTTAAAAAGAACTAAATTTATTCAAAATAAAAATAAAAATTCTAATAATATATATTCTAATAATATATTTTCTTTACTATCACTTTTTATCACTTTAACACATCCTTGCTGATTAAAAGTATTGATTTTATTTAAAAAAAGAAAGAAAAAAATTACTGACCCCAAATTACTGACCACTAGTGTATATTGTTATTACAAAATATTTATTTTATTTTTATTCATCAAAGTATCCTAAAAAAGTATCACATGTTCTGAAAAAATATTAAGCAGCAGAACTGTTTCCAACTTTGATAATGAATCATCATATTAGAATGATTTCTAAAGGATCATGTGATAATGATCCTAAAAATTCAGCTTTGCATCACAGAAATAAATGATAATTTAAAGTATAATAAATTTTAAAGACAATTATTTTAAATTGTAATAATATATCACAATATTACTGTTTTTTTCTGTATTTTTGATCAAATAAATGCAGGCTTGATGAGCAGAAGAAACTTCTTTCAAAAACATTAAAAATAGTAATGTTTCCAAACTTTTGGTCTGTACTGTATATATATAGATACATTTAGGAGTCAAATACATTTCTAATATTCTACTATTAGGTACCTATAGTAATGAACACAACTTTCACACTCAAAATAATAAATGAATAAATAAATAAAAATGTTCATGTAATGTGTGGTCAAGGGTAGTCCAAATTTTAATTTAAAATAATTAAAACCAGTCAGAGATAAAAATGTATTTACAGCTAAAGAGCCAATTTATGAGCAGACTACTTGAACCATGAAACATTTTGTATACAACACAAAACAAGTTTTGAAATATAATTATTGTTATTAAACTGTAATAAATGATGTGTGATTTACTAAAATGCACTGCAAAATATATATATATATATAAAAATAATAATATATATATATATATATATATATATATATATATATATATATATCTATAGATATATATATATATATATATATATATATATATTATATATATATATATATATATTACCAGAATTTTTTCAGTTATCTATTCAGATTCAAATTAAAATGATGCTTTAGAAAGTCCAGGTTTACTGAGATGAGGATGGAATAATGCAGAACTTTATAGGTCAGTTTGGTAATGATAATAAACCCAAATAACTACATGTTTAGGACAGGGTTAATCGTTGACCACTGATCTCAATATTAAACATTTTAGATTCAGCTTTCTCAATTTCCCACATTGAAAACACTTTACAAAATGAGGTTTTTGTTTTTTCCTTTTATACAAATCCTTTCATATGTACAGAAATCCACATGTGTAAAAAAGTATTATCATATAATGATATATGTCCACATGCTTGTAGTTTGTTTTGGAGGTCTGCGGCGGATGGTCATGAGGATCCTTCTAGCAGGGCTTCTGGACAGTCACGGGGTACAGGAGGGGCACGGCGATGCCCTGGTCCGGTTTCTCAAAGGCGCTGATCAGATTCTTGACTTTTCTGAACAAGCGTTTATTCTGACCTGGTGCTGTCTGTAAACAATAAATGAATAAATAAACAAACAACAACAGCATCAGTATAATCTATCTGCAAGGAGCAGATAAACTAAAATTGTTCTAACCACTTCTGCTGCACCATATGAAATTATCAATGTGTGTGTATAGTGCATGAATATAACGCTGCATATATTGTTTTCCTTATATCATCTATATTAGATCTGTATCTATAATGTCACGCAGTTTCAAGTTGAGATGTTAGCTTTATAAAACAGCTCATCTGTGAGGGAGCTGATAGTGCTGAGAGATCTCTCTCTCTGTTTAATCACTCTTTCAATCCCACTCCATCCAGACAAAACCTTTCCATAACTATATACATTTGATGCATTCTCAAAAAACAACAACACACGGTTGTGTTATAATTATCATTGATAGATTAACACATTTTGAACTTCCTAACACATGCAAAACAAACTTCAATATAAAACCGTTTTTAATTGGTTGTGTTTCATTAGTATAATCAGTCAGTTTGTGTGTATGTAGGCACAAAGCATGTTTTAAAAGAGAAATGTCATGTGTGTGTGTGTGTGTTTATTTATTTTTATATATAAGTAGAATTCCAGACTTAATGTGACAGGGTTGAAACAAAGCATCTTTTTAAGGTTAAAAAGTAGTAATATCACAAATACAGACCATTTTAAAACAAATGTTAATAATATCATGAATAATAAAAAAAATTAAAAAAATTAAAAAAAACAAGAATCTATTGTCTAGAAAAATTCATGCACAGATGGTTTCCTGAGAATGACTCATTTGCAGTCTTTCTTTGTTTGAGCAGATGCTTTTATTCAACTTATAAAAGATAAATGTAGCTGACAAATGAGGAAACACACAACTACTACAATTTCGTAATTATACAAATACTAATTATTATTATAGGGGTAATTATTAGTCATATTGTTGCCTGAAATATAAATGTTCAAAGAAGAGCATTTCAGGACAACTGAGTGTTTTTAATGCTCATGTCTGCTGTTGTGTTTGATGTCCGTCGCTCACCTCGGCCGCCCAGGAGCCCGCCGCGTCTCTCTGGAGCCGGTACGTGTAGACGAAACCATTACACCTGCAGCGCAAATCAAGCACAAACCAACACAGTCTGAGCATCTCTGAGGAAAAACAGGCTACACTCTAAAAAAAGATTTTACATTTACACATCATAAATATATATTTGAGTACAATCATTTATTTATTTATTTTTTCAGTTTTTCGGCTTCAAAATTTCAGATTTAATTTAATGTGGTATTTGCCATTTCTTTGTAATTCTGAAATTTCTGAGTGAAAAGCATTTCTACAGCAAATATATATATATTTGAGTGACACATGTTGAGGCTACATGAGAAAAGCAGAGATTTGTGGAGGACTTACAGAACGCAGAGGCAGTATGCGCCTTGAACGCTCTCACTGTCTCGAATTAAATAGCTGCCGTCTTTGCCCGCTTCACACAGACGCTTCTCGCACGTCTCTCGGCTGATGGCCCCGTGATACACAGACAGCGATTCCATTGCACTGCATGCATTGTCTCTCAGACTTCACTACACGCATGTGATATTTGTTCCTTGAGCAGGAAATGATGAAACAAGGCAGGAAATAAGCACTTCAAAAAATAAGGCACAATTTCTGCAACAATAGCAAAAGCATGCAAAATGTCAGGTGAGCATTAGAGAATGTAGGTTCAGCTCATCTGGAGTCAGATATCAGGACGCACCGCTGATATCACATTAATGCTGCATAACGGGTGTGATCTCTTTTGTGCGTGAAATTGTTTATATGTAACATTTTATTTTAGACAATACCTCTTCAAAAATCTCTTTTTTTTCACACATTCGTTCCACTCAATAAACCAATATTGTATTGATCTTTCTAGTTGCTTTCACAGGTCTCACCTAAGAGTCTCACCTAAGTTTTCAAAAATATAGCAGGCCTCAACTGAAGCTCTGTAAACTAGATGTCACTTGTTAGGGTTATGGGTTAGGGTTATGTCACTTGTTTTTGGCCAGGGAAAATATGAAAGACTTCAGATGGGTGAGGAGCACATCAGTTCTGTGATGAATGTTGAAGTTTCCTTTTCTTTGTTTGTTTGATAGTATTGCGCATGAACAAGGTGGGAAAATAGTGATGTATCCTGTGATAGAGCATCCCTGTCACCACATACATCCTGTCTCTCTCTCTCTCTCTCTCTCTCTGTATCTTGAAGTGCATGTTGTTGACATAGATATAAACCAAGAATCAGAACTGCATTTGCTCCTCGTTTCCCACCTTTACCTCCAGCTCCTTCTTTTAGACCAATTTAATTGAAGACATTCTTATTTAGTTGGACTAAATACGGTATAGCTGGAAATGTAAAGACAAGCAGAGAATACATAAATGAGATGAAGAGACAGAAAAACACAGTTGGAGATGTTACTGAGTTTTTCAAGGAAGAGACATTTTTCAGAGATGGTTTACTTCACAATACACGGCTGGCTCATGCCACTGTCATCGGTCAGTGAAGAGAGCACAGAGAAGATCGATTCCGCAGAAGAAAGATGAGGGTGAGTGTATGATCACAGAATGTGCTGTTCTGCCTAAAACAAGAGTACTGATGCTAAAATCCTAATAGTGTAACTGTGATAGAAGAAGCTGAAATCACACCCCAACAACTGCATCCACAGGTCCATTTTTCCAATTAATCAAGAAGTGGAAAAAAAGAGACAATATAATATCAAAGAGAGGGCTTAATTGGATCAGTATTATATGATGCATGATGATGGCAGAGAATAATGCTGAATCAGAAATGACAGGTGGAAATGATCAAAATGCATGGAGGAGATGATGTGTGTGTTTGAAGTCCCGTTCTAAGCATTTGCTTTGTTTGTTCTGTGTATGATTTTAATCTGGACTAGTTTGTGATTTTACTCATACCGAAAGTGCTTTTGCAGAGTATTTTCTAGAAACCTCAGTCTGTGATGGTGAGATGTTTTCCCCAGTGTTTACTGGTAGTGAGCCTGTGTTTGAATCTATGGGTGACGCTACAGATTCACTCAGATCAATATACTCTGATATACTCATCTTATTACTATGCTGGCTGTTCTGCAGTGTATTTGTAGATAATATTGGTTTCTGGTCTTTGCCTAAATGTCTGTGCCAGTTCTGTGTAGTATTATTATTATTATTATTATTATTATTATTATTATTATTATCTCAGACAGTTCCTTCAACCCTAAAACACTACACAGTGTAATGTGTAATTCAAAATATGGGTAAAACACCCATGAAATAAAAATAAAAAATAAAAAAAACAATAACAATACAAAAAATCCCTTCAGTGAATTTAGTCCTTTTCTTACAGTGTAGGTTTTGTTAAAAGCATTATAATTAAGACAAGAATGAGAAAACTCTTAGAATTGCTTGAATTAGTTTCTGACTGCAGAGTCGAAGTCCTGCCTGCTGTAGATACTTCTGACACAATCACTAATATTGGCAAAATGTTCTTTGAGCTCTGTGTTTATGACACTGCATGATCATGGCGTGATTTTATCTTCAGACACAGATATCAAAGGTTGTACATTAGACACTCAGATGCAGCAACACATCAATATTGCCCTCTTGTGGACTAGATATTATGGTCATTTAAAAGAAGAGTTCAACCAAAATGGAAATCCTGCTGCCATGTACTCACCTTCATATCCTTTCAAACTCATACAATGTAAGAAATGCTCACCTACTTCATCTTAACAGCTTCAGTTCAGTTGCTGCCTTACATTTTTAAATATAAGCAAATTGGACATACAAGTCATTTCAACTCAAATTATATTAAACTGACTTTAGAAAATTGAGTTAAATCTTGTATAACTTTATATATATGTATATATAATTGATATATACTTATTTGGATTCGTGTTGTTTTATTTTGTATTTTTATATTTATGTTTTTATGATTGACATTTGGGGTGAACTATTCCTAGGATATTTTGTATTATTATTTCAAGCTTAGGTGAATATTTATTTATTTATTTATTTTTTACAAAAAAGAACCAACATACACCGTAAAGTAGGTCATTTCTGAATCGTAGGCTGCCAGGGGAAAGCATGTTAATTTTCATAATTAACATGAACAGAGAGAAAAGTTTTAATGAGCCAAAAAAGAGAGAATAAGCAGTAGGAATATCTGAACATGAAATATGATCACATACTTCTGAAGATGGTTGGAAACACTGAATCTGAATTCTGTCCTTCAAACTAAAATCTTATTACCCAGCAGGCTCCTTGATGTCAATTTGACGTCTAATATTAGTCAAGACTTGATCAAGATGCTGTAACATCATTTTAAATTCAGTTTGGATGGCAATTTCTTCCAGTGGTAATTGGGTTGAAATTGGTTTAATGCACTGATCTCTATAAATACTGCATCGCTCATTGTGTTCTAAACAGCAGTCAGGCGCTGAAGCACCGGAAGTGTTCGAGTGCCATCTAAATATTCCCTACAGACAGACAGCATCACTGACTGACAGCCGAAACACTGACCCGAAATCACCCGATCTGAAGCGTATCAGTCACTCAGGATTAGTTTTTAAGATATGTGCATGTAAATTAATTTTTACTTCAGGTGTTATCTACAATGTTTATGATTTTACGGGCAGGATGAGCGCTATATTAAAATTGATTAGGAGGGTGTGTCAGCTGCACTGCCAACACGGGAACCTGAACTAACACAAAAGATATTTCTTTATGTACGTAATTATGCAGGAAATATTAAACGAGAACATATCTGGTATTAGTATCTGAAATTGACTTGAATATACAATACATATTACAGTACAAGCCTCTGTTAGTGTATTGCTCTGGTGTATTGAAATTTAAAGCTTACCATGCATCATCTTGGAAATAAAGCTTCATGTCTTTAAGTCCATACTGTATGTAGTCAGCGTTATTTCTCTGAATAAGTTATGATGTGTATATTGTTAATGTCTTGATTGAGCAACATCTATTTCAGAC
This sequence comes from Cyprinus carpio, assembly GCF_018340385.1. NCBI lineage: Eukaryota > Metazoa > Chordata > Actinopteri > Cypriniformes > Cyprinidae > Cyprinus > Cyprinus carpio. The sequence goes on from NC_056585.1 coordinate 5,196,919, forward strand.
TGTGAAATATTGCACAATTTAAATGGAGTTTCACTAGCATTACCATTTCTATAGGAGTAAAATGTTATGTATATGGGCCATTCTACAGAATTGGTCCAACGTCAGAGTTAAAAACATCTTGAAAAAAAGTTTGTATGTATGCAAATACAAGGTACCAAGGTACACATTTCTAGTAATTGCGCAGTTAATTCTCCTATTGTATTTTCAGAAAGTTTTGGAATATTTGTCATCTCCCCAAATTTGTCACTACCGAAACACAATAATAATAATTTAATTAGAAGGGTTATATTGACCTATTAAGATTTTGCTTACATCTACATTGTAAATATTTATTTATTTGCTTTTTTTCCAGAGGTAAATCAATTACAATTACATTTTTAACAATATTTCAAGTGTAATTTATGAGATTTGTTGTATTTTGAATCCAATTTTTCTTTGTAAAAGGCAAAAATTTGATCGTACTGATTTCAAAGCTAAAGATTCATTAGTTTGAATATACATTGAACCAAAATTATCATAACATCTTAGTTGATAATTGAGGATACTTTATTTTTGACAAAACATCCTATGTTTCGGTAGTGACAGCACATTTTCGGTAGTGACTAATGTTTTGGTAGCGAATATATCACATTACAGAATTTAAACTCACATACTAAAACACTACTAAAACATACTAAAATACTACAAATTTGCATAACTGTACTAAAATTTTGTTTATTTCCCCCAAATATGAGGATTATGTCTTCCCTCTTGTCACTACCAAAACAATGATGACATGTTTCAGTTGTGACTGTTTTGGTAGTGACAATTCTGTGGGATAACACCACAAAAAACAAAAACAAAAGAAACAAACAAAGATGTCACTACTGAAGCTACACCAAATGTTTCGGTAGTGACTGTTTCAGTAGTAACAATTTTAGATACTTTTGAACCTATCTCAAAAATGTTAATCAGCACATAGTTAGCTAGCACAGTTCTGAATAGTTGTATACACATAAAAATTAAATGATATGGAACCCCCCCCCCCACCCCCCCCCCCCCCACCGCCAAAAGTGTGCTTAATTGCAGAAAAAAAGCGTTTGGTAGTGATGTTCCTTAGAGATACACACAGATTTATTCAGACTTTTGAACACATTTACCTCAAAATGATGTGGCTGATCTACTCACCCTGTTGCTATAAGAGAAAGAGAACCACATAAATATTTCCTGATCATAAATGTAGGGGTGTAGTTAATTTCAGTCTCAGCCAATGGATTAAAACATGCCCTGTTTTCGGTAGTGACATTAAAATGCGGGACATTTTTTTAAATTATTTTTTTCTACATAAAGTTATAGTGTTGTAGTTTGTTTTAGTATATGCCATTTTTTTCAAACATCTAAGATTTGAATACTTAAATGCTTTTTAAATGTGTTTTTGGTTATGTGACAACAGTTTGCACCAATTCTGTAGAACTGATTATTAATTTAAAAATTATTTCAAAATGAATGCTGTTAACGAATTAATTGTTGAAACATTTGCAGTTAGCCTTCTTTACAAATAAAAACACTATAATAAAATTACATGAACAGCAAATAACTGTGCAAGGCGAATTAAGGTATATGTGTATATAAAGCATAAATCTACAGTAACTTTTTAATATGCAGGTGAAATTTCCGAAACTGAACAAATAACCGTTTACATGCTCAGGACGTTTGCGTTGTAAGAATGTACAGGGATACTTCAGATATAAAAATGCTGACTTACTAGGTGATGTTTTCTCAGTTAAATCGTAGGATTTCCTATCCATTCAATAGAATGTATGAGAATACTAGGGAAAACCAATATGGCGGTAAGGTGGTTTCACTTTTATGACGTCATGAGCAATTCAGTTCTCTGTTATAGATCAGTGGTTTAATGTATATGTAGGACAATATGTTTGATGTTTAATTTACATCAAATCAGCGTCATGTTAAGTTTTTGACATCAGTTTTGTATATGTAGGACAATATGTTTGATGTTTAATTTACATCAAATCAGCGTCATGTTAAGTTTTTGACATCAGTAAAATGGATATACTGGACAATTTTCAATCTAAGTTTCCGACTGCATCACAGCACAGAGACAGCGCTCATTAAAATAATAAATGATGTCCGCTTAATTCTATTGCAAAACCTCTGACTCTGGCAAAATATCAGTGCTGGGTATTTTGGTGATCTCAGTGCTAAGGCGTTTGACACTGTCGATCATAACATACTACTAGAGAGACTGAAAAAACTGGGTATGGGCTTTCTGTAATTGGTACTCAAATGGTTCAGGTCATACTTAGAAGGGAGAGGTTATTATGTGAGTCTAGGAGAGCATAAGTCTAAGTGGAACGTCCATGACATGCGTTAGTCCCCACAAGGCTCAATTCTTGCACCGCTCTTTTTTAGCCTATACTGTATGATTCCCACTAAGTCAAATAATGAAAAGACCCAAAAATTGCCTATCACAGCTATGCTGATGATACCCAGCTTTCTCTAGCCTAGCTATTATCGCCAATCATGACTACAGCTCCATTGACTCCCCTCTGCAAATGCATCAATGAAATTAATAGTTGGAATGTGCCAGCCTGGTTTCTTCAGTTAAACAAGGAAAAATGTGGAAGTTATTGCATTTGGGAAACATGAGATGAAGTTTTCAAGGTGAATGCATCCCTTGACTCAAGGGTACAAACAACTAAAAATCAAGTCAGGAATCTTGGTGTGATTCGATAGGCTGTTCCCAGAGTGCTTAGTTTCAGTAGTCATGTCAGTGGGCAGTAACTAAATCAGCAAAACTATCATCTAAAAAACATTGCAAGAATTAGATGTTTTCTTTCCAGTCAAGACTTGGAGAAACCTTGTTCATGCCTTTATCACCAGCAGGGTGGACTACTGTAATGGTCTCCTCACCGGCCTTCCCCAAGAAGACCATTAGACAGGCGTGCAGCTCATCCAGAACACTGCTGCCAGGATTCTGACCTAGAACCAGAAAATCTGAGCATATCACACCAGTCCTCAGGTCCGTTACACTGGCTTCCAGTTTTACATTTAGGATTGATTTTTTAAAGTACTTTTACTCGTTTTATAAATCACTCAATGACCTAGGACCAAAAATATATTGGAAGGATATGTTCACTGAATATAAAAAAAACCTATACAGACCACTCAGTCAGTTCATTAGTGATCGGTCAGTTAGAAATACCAAGGGTTCACACCAAAACAAGGGGAGTCCGCTTTTAGTTTTTTTATGCCGCCCGCAGCTGGAATCAGCTTCCAGAAGAAGATCAGATGTGCTTAAAACATTAGTCACATTTAAATCTAGACTCAAAACCATCTGTTTAGCTGTGCATTTTTTTTGAAGACAGTGGCACTGTGCGATGTCCGAATTGATGCACTGTATTTTACATATTCACTGTATTCTATGTAAAATCATTTTCTATTTTTAAACTGTTTTAAATTCATTTTAAATAGTCAATTTTTAAATCTGTCCAATGTTTTAAAATTGATTGTTTTTATGTTTTTAAAATTGCTTGGTTTATTTTTGGTTATTATTTTTCTTCATGATTATTTTACCTTCTTTTATGTAAAGCACTTTCAATTACCATTGTGTACGAAATGTGCTATATAAATAAACTTGCCTTGCCTGCCTTGCCTTGCATATTTGAGGTCAAACTGATGACTTTTCAACATCAATTTCCCACTAGGTACTGTATAAATATAAACTTAAATATCATAATACTGGTCCTACTTCATATTAAGTGGCCTTAACTACTATGTACTTACATAAAAAACATCAATTTCCCACTTACTTATTTTTTTCATATTGTCTTTGCAAAACACTTTTGCTGCTATTGCCAAAAGATGGGATACAACGTAAAAGGTTAGGGACACTGTTTGGTGGTATAGGTAGGTGTGCAAGGTTTGGGTTAAGGTTGTGAAGGGATGGGTTCAACAGTGTAATTTTACAAATGAAATTACATGAAATTAATTTACATATGTAATTACATGCAGGTATTTTTAAAATATAAGTACAATGTAAAAACATTTATGTACACAATAAGTGCATTGTACCAAATGTTTAATTTAAATGTAAGTACATAGTAGTTAAGGACAATTAATATGCAGTGGGTCCATAATATATTTGTAAGAGCTGTTGGTTGCATCACATTCTATCAGATTTAAATGTTGGCAAAAATTTTAGGGGGTCACTGTACAAAATAATAATCTGACTTTATGCTCTCATAATGAAAAAAAAAGAAAAAAAGAAAGAAAGAAAAATTCAACACGGTGTTGCTGGAGGAAATATAGAAAGAAATATTAAATAAGGAAAATCTTGAAGAGCATACATTTCTACTTTTGGTGTGTCCTGGGATGTCCTACATCACCTACAGTGGTTTTGTATTCACACATGCACTGACCAGTTAGAATTATGTGTTAGAGAGTGTTGGTCTTGCATCTGCTGGACTAATATGGGTTACGACTGCATGTAGATAGCATGTTGTGATGATATTGTATTATTGGAGTACTTCATCCTGTTGTTTATTGGAGCATTATTAAAGAAGTCATGTTTTGTTGATTATTATGCTTTTTTGGCAGTCATCAGCTTTTACCCTCCAGAACCAGATACTGACCCTATGCAGGTCCAGTCGTCATTCTATTTGCATCTGTCTGAAAGACAACACAGACTTCATAATCGTCGCTATGGTGGAGTTGTCAGCCACCTCTTTCCTAAATTTCCTGTCATATCTTCTCATCCAGTGGTGAGTGTTATTTAAGCCCTCTGAGTAATTCATACTATTTTGTATTTTTGTGTGAGTGTTTTTTGTGTGTCACTCTCTCTCTGTGTAATTTTTTTTTTTGTCTGACTTGTTGGGGGGGATTTTTATCTGCCTCCACCACTGGCTCCCCATCCGGGTGATTCCCTTGCCAACCCCTGCTCACATTCACTCTATAATGGGAAGAACCCTAGGCAGGGGCATCACTCCACCTGCTGCACAGAATCTCCTCGGGAGCCTCTCACTCTGTTCCTTCATTACATGTCTGTACCACTTCAGTTAAGAGCCCATAGAGTGAAGTAAAACCTCTATTCATGTTAAAAGTCATCCGGACCGGGCATTACCCAAGATGTTTGTCTAAAATCATCCTGGACATGCTGCAAGCCCTTCAAATCCTCTTACTAAGAACATTCCACCTATCAGCTCTCACGGCCTTAAGCTGGGTGCTTACCATTCCTCCAAGGCGAATCGCATATATCACTATTCTTTCCCAAACAGGAAGGCCATGGAGGATTATGTTGCAAATGCCCTCAGACAGTTTTACATCAGCCCTTCAACATCCTCTTCCACTTAAAACATTTTTTGTCAACTGATCACCACCAGAGGATCTTGTCCAGAAAACCTTAAATTTTATTTTGTCCTAGGAAAAGCTATAGTTTCATCCTGAGGGATGCTAGAGAGTATGAGTAGGACCTGTTCAAAGCCTCCAGTCCTGAAGTGGCTGCCTCGAGTTGCGTCTGGAAGGTTGTTGATTCCTGTTGTGGTGGCAGCCTAAAAACACTCTAGTAGACACTGGTGTTGACAGAGGCCATCAGGCAAAGGAAGAAGCCCTTTTGGCATTGGTTAACCCATATGTCTCTCAATTTGGCTGACAGGTAATTGATGTCACACAGTATCTTGCTTCCTCTCCAGTCCAGCTCCTAATCAGTTTCTAGGTCTAAGCCATTGTGTATGGCATGACAGCACATTGTCACCAAGCTACAGTATATCTGGATTCAACATACCACTGTCTCCACCCCAATTACTTCTCTTACCTGCTCCCCACTTGCTTATCACACTGGTTCCATCCAGATTCCTCAAACTCTCTGGAGCCACCATGGTCCTGCTGGGATGTTTGCACTCTCCTGATCTACCAGGGATCCACAGCTTGGCTTGCAATCCATGCCATGACTATGGAGGCTGTGCCTGAGTTTGCTTCTGTCCCTGAAGTTGTCTCTGAGCTTCAGGTTGTGTAGACTAAAGCTTCTACTAAGCTGACTGCATCACCTCCGTGAAGTTGGCACCCCATAAAAAGAAATAATCACCAAAACTATGCCATCGTTTCGTTTGTGCTACGTTTGTGCTAAATTTGTGCCGCACAAAACGAACGTTTGTGCCGGTTTGGTGTTTGAGATATTAAACATTCTTTTTTTGACCGTGTGTGACGTCACTCTCCACCCCATGTTGCCCAAATCGCTACCCAAACCAGAGCAGTTTCGTTTGTGCTCAATTTGTGCCACTTTGTGCCGTTAAAACAAACACTGTATCTATCCCAGTGGTCGTCTAAATCGCACAAAACTGGTGTCATTCGTTTTGTGCTCGATTTGTTGCTGGTTTTGTGCCAGTTCAAATTAACGTTGTATCTATTTCCTGTCCTCAGAAATAAAAAATACAAAACGGGCCAGTGACGTCACTCTCCATCCATATGGGGTGGAGAGTGACGTTTCACTGCTGGACTAATATGGGTTACGACTGCAGCTCACAGCATGTGATGATACTATAGGATTAGAGAACTTCATCCAGCTGTCCATTCGAGCAGCCTTACACAAGACATCATGTGTGAATGATTATCCTGCTTTGCCAGCCATCCACAGCTTTTACCCTCCAGAACCAGATACTGACCCTATGCAGGTCCACTCATTCCATCTGCCACCATCTGAAAGACAACACAGACTTCATAATCGTCGCTATGGTGGAGTTGTCGGCCACCTCTTTCCTAAATTTCCTGTCATACCTTCTCATCCCTTGGTGAGTGTTATTTAAGCCCTCTGAGTAATTCATACTCCATTGACTATTACTGTGAAAGTCATTAGTGCGTCCCACTCTCTCTCTGTCAAATTCCTTATTGACTCAGACTTGGCAGGGAACTTCATCTCCGCCTCCACCACTGGCTCCCCATCCGGGTGATTCCCTTGCCAACCCCTGCTCACATTCACTCTATAATGGGAAGAACCCTAGGCAGGCATCTACCCACCTGCTGCACAGAATCTCCTCGGGAGCCTCTCACTCTGTTCCTTCATTACATGTCTGTACCACTTCAGTTAAGAGCCCATAGAGTGAAGTCAAAACCTCTATTCATGTCAAGTACCGGGCATTCCAAGATGTCTAAAATCATCCTGGACATGCTGCCAAATTACCATCTCACCTCCAGCTGGGTGCATCATTGCTCAAGGGTCGCATATATCACTATTCTTTCCCAAACAGAAGGCCATGGAGGATTATGTTGCAAATGCCCTCAGACAGTTTTACATCAGCCCTTCAACATCCTCTTCCACTAAGAACATTTTTTGTCAACTTATCATCGAGCCTGTCCTCCAACAAAAAACGGCCATATAGGTTGTTTGTGCAAGCACCTTATTACGACCTATATTTACGTTTTGTAAAGTTAAAGCTCTAGCGAGCATTAAAAAATAATGACAGTATCGCTTAGCGTTTGGTCGCCATGAAATGATCGTATAATGTCATTATCAATCAAAACGCATTTATTTAAATGCAATGTGAGGACTTTTACACCGATCTCAGTAATTCGTGACATATTTTACTAGGTGGCTTATTCGTTCAATGACCACACCTAACCCAACCCCCCTAAACCTAACCCTCAAGAAATCATGCTAAATTTATGACTTTATTGAGTATATACATTTTAATGTGCACACCGTTCTCTGGGATCTAACCTATGATAGCATGATTGCATATCAAATAGTATAACGCAATAATCTACCAACTGAGCTACACGAAATGCAAATCACAGTGCCATTAATATGAAAAAACGATCTTTGGCCGATAGGGGCGCATCAATTGTAGTATACGCTTCTGATGGGTCGTGATTTGAGGATTTTGGACAAACGACCCTATACGCAGCATATTAGTTGGAGGACAGGTTGGATCCTCCTTAAATTTTATTTTTGTCCTAGGAAGAAAGCTATAGTTCACCTGGAGGATGCTTGAGAGATGAGTAGGACCTGTTCAAGCTCCAGTCCTGAAGTGGCTGCCTCGAGTTGGTCTGGAAGGGTGTTGTTCCTGTTGTGGTGGCAGCCTAAAAACACTCTAGTAGACACTGGTGTTGACAGAGGCCATCAGGCAAAGGAAGAAGCCCTTTTGGCATTGGTTAACCCATATGTCTCTCAATTTGGCTGACAGGTATTGATGTCACACAGTATCTGCTTCCTCTCCAGCTCCTAATCAGTTTCTAGGTCTCAGCCATTGTGTATGGCATGACAGCACATTGTCACCAAGCTACAGTATATCTGGATTCAACATACCACTGTCTCCACCCCAATTACTTCCTCGTTTACCTGCTCCCCACTTGATTTAACACCCCATGCTTATCACACTGGTTCCATCCAGATTCCTCAAACTCTACTGGAGCCACCATGGTCCTGCTGGGATGTTTGCACATCTCTGATCTACCAGGGATCCACAGCTTGGCTTGCAATCAAATGCCATGCACACTATGGAGGCTGTGCCTGAGGTTGCTTCTGTCCCTGAAGTTGTCTCTGAGCTTCAGGTTGTGTAGACTAAAGCTTCTACTAAGCTGACTGCATCACCTCCATGAAGTTGGCACCCCATAAAAAGAAATAATCACCAAAACTATGCCATTCGTTTGTGCTACGTTTGTGATAATTTGTGCCACAAAAACGAACTCTTGTGCTGGTTTGGTGTTTGAGATATTAAACATTCTTTTTTTGACAGTGTGACGTCACTCTCCACCCCATGTTGCCCAAATCACTCCAAACCAGCACAGTTCGTTTGTGCTCGATTTGTGCCCCTTTTGTGCCATTAAAACAAACACTGTATCTATCCCAGTTCGTCTAAATCGCACAAAACTGGTGTCATTCGTTTGTGCTCGATTTGTGCTGATTTGTGCCATTCAAATTTACGTTGTATCTATTTCCCGTGTTTCCTTTCTTTAGAAATAAAAAATGGGAAACGGGCGTGTGTCTTCATCCACATGGGCCGGAGAGTGACGTCACACGGTCGAAAAAAGAATGTTTAATATCTCAAACACCAAACAGCACAAACATTCATTTTTGCGGCACAAATCAGCACAAACGTAGCACAAACTAATGGCATAGTTTTGGTGGTTATTTCTTTTTAATATGGTGCCAACTTCACGCAGGTAACTGCATCTGGTTCAGCTCCTTTTCATCCGTGTCAGCAGTGGGGTATCATGGTTCCTGTTTCTAAAAAAGGAGACTGGGGGGTGTGTTCCACTTATCAAGGAATCACAATTCTCAGCTGGCCTGGGAAAGCCTATGCCAGAGTGCTGAAAAGGAGAATTTGGCCAATCATCAAAAAATGGTGTTTCTTGTGGTTTCTTGTTTCATCCACAGGATGTCAGTGCTAATCTAAGAGTGAGAAGCTTGTGCATCAGAGATGGGCTCAGAGTAGAGCCCCTGTTCCTCCACATCAAAGGGAGCCAGTTGAAGTGGTTCAGGCATCTGGACATCCTGGACACCCTTCGAGGGGGAGGTGTTCTGGGCCTGTTCAGCTGGGAAGTGAACCCCGGGGCAGACCAAGTGGAGGAAGTTACCAAGGAAATTGAGTTTCCTTCCAAAGTGGAACGGATGCATGGTTCCCTTTAGGATAAGAAAATAAAAATGTGTATGCTCTATACTTCATGCTGCATGTGCTTCTTAAATTAAGCACCAGATGCTCTTTACTCGTCTCACTTGCACAAAAACAAATGAAATATTTCTGTAAATACATCAAAACACCCAGAACAATGCAAACACTGTATTCTATGTAAACTGAACCAAAATGGAATGTTAAATAATACAAATATACTTAATGTTGAATATCACTTTATTTTCCAGTGTTTTTGCTGTTTACCTTTGATCAAATTCAAGCATACAAATAACTTCAAATAATTTTATTTTAGTCAAAACTGTGGCTATTTCTTTCTTTTTTTTCAGACATGAGAATGTTCAAAGTTCATTCCATCAGTGATTCATTTGGCTTTGTGTTAGGTGAGAATAGGCCTTTCAAGTTTCATTCAGAACAAGAAAATTCTAAGCTATACCTGCACTTGTCTCATGAAACAACAAACCAGTTATTCAAATTAAAACAGAACAGAAAGTACTTAATTTTCACTCTTTACTTTAAAACATAGCACATCATTACAGCCAACAAAATATAGATTCATACTAAACATTCATAAGAAAGTAAATAAGGAAGTGCATTATTACTGAACACCAATAGATTATATAGTTATGAGTTAATCACATAACTTCTTAGGTGCATCTATAAACATGAGCGCATATCATACAAACCAATTTTCACATCCCATGTTTTCTTACATTGCACTGTGCCAAATGTAACCTGTTAACTCATTAATCACCGATAAATGAATGTAGGTGTAGGCTACTTTTACATTTTTAGTAATGTTTTTCCCTTTTTTTTCTTTTTAGAATGTAACACTTTAAACCGGATGAAAAAAATTGCTGAACAAATATGATCATTCATTTCAGGATGTCAGTTGCCTTCCGTAATAGAAATGCTATGAAAAGGCATTGCAATTCTCAACAAACAACATTAAATGGGCCATTGCCTGATCAGATCACTTTTGAAAAGCACTTCTTATTCAAAGCAGGAAAACTGCTCTGTAAACGTTGTGGATTCCATGGAAAATACCATACTGGTCTTCTACTCTCTACTGTGTCTCAGCATGTTGAAGGCCTGAGTGTACTGGTTGTCCACAAGACAGCAGGATAGGGTTGTCCACATCTCTCTTGTGGACAACCCTAAGTCTCCATAGTACTGGGCCCGATGTACTCAGTCCACCTTTCCCACACTACTACACAACAAATATTAGTATTTGCTGAATTCTGCTGTCCCATTATTCACATTCATTTACAGTAAATTCAGCAGAAGGACTGAAGAGTTCAGTTAGAGTCCATCAACAGCCATGGAGCTCTTTTTCATGAGCATACATGAATACATGTGTAGTGCACTCTCTATGTACAGCATTGTACACAAGTCTTGGGCCGTATGGCGATGGTTATGACATTTGACAAAGGAACCATAACACATCCGTACAGTTAATAAATTACCTTTATTTCATTCATATATATATATATATATATATATATATATATATATACTTTGCTATATATATATAATATATAATATATATATATATATATATACAGTACAGGTCAAAAGTTTGGAAACATTACTATTTTTAATGTAAGAAGTTTCTTCTGCTCATCAAGCCTGCATTTATTTGATCAAAAATACAGAAAAAAAAATGGTAATATTGTGATATATTATTACAATTTAAAATAATTGTTTTTAAATTTATTATACTTTAAATTATCATTTATTTCTGTGATGCAAAGCTTAATTTTTAGGATCATTATCACATGATCCTTTAGAAATCATTCTAATATGATGATTCATTATCAAAGTTGGAAACAGTTCTGCTGCTTAATATTTTTTTTAAATAAAATCAATACTTTTATTCAGCAAGGATGTGTTAAATTGATAAAAAGTGATAGTAAAGAAAATATATTATTAGAATATATATTATTAGAATTTTTTTTTATTGCAGTTCTTTTTAACCTTTTATTCATCAAATATATTAGACAGCAGAACTGTTTCCAACACTCATAATAAATCAGAATATTAGAATGATTTCTAAATGATCATGTGATAGACTGGATGTTACATGTGACACTGAAGGCTGGAGTAATGATGCTTAAAATTCAGCTTTGCATCACAGTAATAAATTATTTTATTTTAAAGTATATTCAAATAGAAAACTATTATTTTAAGTTGTAATAATATTTTACAATATTACTGTTTTTTCTGTATTTTTGATCAAATAAATGCAGGCTTGATGAACAGAAGAAACTTCTTTCAAAAACATTAAAAATAGTAATGTTTCCAAACTTTTGGTCTGTACTATATATATGAGCAGAAGTAAGTTCTTTCAAAAACATTAAAAATAGTAATGTTTCCAAAATTTTTGTATGTATTTTTTATTGTTCTTTTATTTATTCATGGCCCAGGACTTCTGCACATTACTGTATGTATTAAAATTTGCCATTTACTACAGTAATAAATAGTATTCAGAGTAGCTATTACAAATGAACAACAACAAAAAAAACCTCACATACAAAGAATATGATTGGTTTCAGTGTGCTTACTACAGAGTAATTATATAATACAATCAAAAATAACCCCCTTTGGAGGCAATTTCAAAAATCTACTTTACCTTTTATAGACATACAAAAACATATATATTTATCATATGAAATGAGTTCAGTCAATATACAACGTGTGTGACCGATTGAGGAGAGCATGATTTGGGATTGTGACTAATACTAGGAATAATCATGTTGTCAAACTCCATGTTCCTCAGATTGACAAAAACACCTCTGTGGATAAGAAAGCAATACCCTGTTTAGACGATTTGATTGTTAATTGTGTATAAAGCTTACAATCTTTCATCCCGCGTCTTAATTTGTAGTGTATATATCCTCTAGTCTGAGATCTTCATCGTTAAACTTCAGACAGAGGGACTGTGGAGCAGATTTCTAAGCTGCTATCAAACCTTTGAGACATATATCAGTTTGATGGCCATTATTGTAACAGCAGGCCATAGAGCACCATATACTGGTCAGTTCTACTGAATTTTGATACAATAATAGTGAATGTGACGTATGAAGATCTGGGCAGAGGGGTCTCCGAGGTGAGTTTGGACTCTGGACGGGTACGATCTCATCAAGCTCCTGATTGTCGGTCAGTCAGTGATATCCAGATGGAGTTTTTAAGGTCAGTAATAAATACACTTCAGCTTGAACGTCATCACTGGGAGCATTCAAAACTATTTTTTCCCATTTTTTAACGATGTCAGCTTATTAAAGTTTTGCCAGAATGGAGATTGTCCTGATTTGGAAACACTGAATTCAGCTAGATCTGACTGTGGAGTGTCATCGGAGAGCATGAGGGGTCCGTGAGACGAGGGGTCCGCCGGGGAGACGCACCTGCTCTGGCTCACACCTGCTCCCATCGGGTCAGAAGACAGAGACAGGAGATGTTTGAGACAGGACAGAAACACAGCCAACAGGACAGTGTCAATGCTCAAAGCAAAATAAGCAGCGCACAGCTTTGATGAATCATGCTTCACGGCAGACAGCACATCCCTTAAAATGCACCAAGCCACAGTTTCCACACACATATCATAGTTAATACAGTCACTGTTTTAAAAACTGGTACATCTGCTTTGATGACAGACTGGATAATAATAAGTTATCAGACATATACACACTTGTGTATAATGTATACAGAGGCCCCAAAAAGTTATATTTAAAGTCTGAACTGCATTAGATCCAAAATATGCTTTACTCAGAACTGACTTCACTTTTCTGAGCCACTTTTTAGTAACCAGCTGGTCTCTAGGTCATCAAGTGTCTAAACGCTCTTTGGGGCCACTATATATAATGCATTACTGTACAGGACTGTAGTAACTATGGTATTTTGGCAGAATTTACCATAGTCATGACAAAATTAAAAAGTATGAACTATAGTCATAAGTACAATGATTCTATGCAATATAAAACATATTTAGTTTTTCTAACTACATGATATAAGCGAAAGTAATAAATATTAATATACGCACACACATACAGTATAATTAGGCAGCTGGTTTTCTAGCTAAAAAATAAAAATAAATAATTTCCATGGCATTTTGAAACACAATCTGTTGCATTGCTTCAGTTTAGTTGTGTTGAGTATTCTGAGTGTCTTAAAGGGATAGTTCACCCAAAAATAAAAGTTCAGTCAGTATTAACTCAATCTGTTCTAAAGCTGTATGACCACACATATTCTAGGCTTTTAGATGATTGCATTCTGAATTTAATATAGTATTGAGGTCATTCTCTGATGAAAACAAAATATATAAGCAATAAAATAAAGTATGAATAAAAAATAATAATGCACACAAATATTTAGTCATACAGACCCTGTGATCTATTTACACGTGTCTGTGAGTGGAACACAGCAGATTATTAATTCACATGCTTTGTAAATGTGCCTTTCATTATTCAGACATTCACACAGTTACTGAAGTGCAATAGTTATCAGTAGTTGTCCTAACAATTTTACCATCTGCTATATTTTAAAGACACAGTGGCAATAAATTTTACAAGTGATATATATTGACAATCTCCTTTTATCTTCTGAAAAAGAAAGAAATTCATAAGGCCATACCAGTGTGAGAAAATAGTGAATTCTAATTTTTGGATGAACTAAATATCTATGGATAATAGAGTCATATTTTACCAATGATCTTAGGGTTGGATTTTTTCTTTGTTATAGTTGCATTTCAAATTCACTGCCATGGCATTTTGTAGAAAAAACTAATTCTACTTTATGCGCTCATGAGAATACCTTTATCATTTTCATACCATGTCCATATAAAATGGCCCTCTTTCTCAAGATGATATCTATCAATGAATCTGCAAATTCAAGAACACACTTCACCGTTTGTCAGTGAAGCATTGAGGATTCACAACAGAGTGTAAATATGACACCAAAATATTAATCTATAAAATATAAAGCATTCACTATAAACCAAATGTACACTACATTCACGATAATTTCATGAAAAAAAATGCAGATATTAAGGGGCCAAACACAAACACAGGAGGTCCATTACATGGAATGGTGCTGTTATGACTAAGTTTAATAAGTGCATCATCTATATACAATTAGCTTTACTTATAAATTAATTAAGGGACCTTTCAGAGCCTCTTTAGTCAGTGGGCAGATTTCACAACGCTTTACCCACAGCTGCTGTCTGTGCACCTTCAGCGCTTGGCCCCTAAAATATACTGCAGTCATCACAGCATACAATCTGTACGCTGTTTACAGATCTTTACAGTACATAAATTAGACATCAATATCAATCAGCTTGTAAGATTTATGTCTTTTCATTGTTGCTTCTTTTAATGGCAGAATCATTCTGTGATTTCTCCCTCACGTCTCGTTGAAGAGGAATCCTGATTTGTAAAGATCAAACACCTTTATAAATATATATAACCCTGATCCACGAGCTGAATTGTGCATGATGAGCAGCAGTACTTAAAGAGTCACGAAGTGTGGAAACAACTTTTCCTTGAGATTTTGACATATAAGAGGTTATTATAAAAACATTCTTACACTTAAATTCACATTTAAGTGGGTCATGAAATGAGAAACCAAATTTGCCTTGATCTTTTGGAATATAAGACTTTTTACCAAAAAACGTCCTGCAAGTTTCATAGCTTAAGACGTCCTCCCCATTATCTCGGTTCTCGAATCGGACGCGTCCGACAGCGACCCCATTGGAACTCAATTGAGAACAAGTGAAGCCCGTTTTTAGCGATTTTTAGAACTTCCGTTTCTGACGCGCAGAAAAACTAAGCTTGATGACGTCAGCAACCTGTCTGACAGATGTAAATCTTCTAGTAGCTGTGCGTGCAAACTGCCATCGTTAATCTTGCAGAGACGGCGAGCTTGAGCGGGGGAGTTCTTTGGCCTGAGTGGAGCAGGAGTAAGTATTCTGATTAATTATTTTGTATAGTATTTTAAAATGTAACTCCAGTACGCCATATCTCGTTGACGTCTCCCCGATTGCCTGCGAGCTTCTCCTCCTGTCTGTACGGTAATTTCTCTACTGTGCGACAGAGAGTCGAGTTTATGACACAATCGTTAGCCTATTTTTACAAAAACTGTTTCTACGGGGCCATTATGTAACATAGAAGGTAATGGAGCCCTTTATACATTGTCGTGCATCTTTAGAAATAAATAATGGACAAATGGAGTCTTTAAACGCCTCAGATGTAAAGTTATTCGCTGTCAAAGTGACGTAAAAATGAATGGGAGTCAATGGGATGCTAACGCAAGTGAAGTTTTCTGCTACAAGATGGCGGCACGCGGCCGACTTCAACTTCCGGTCGACTTCCTTGCCCCCTGATTGATGGCGGCACGCGGCCGACTTCAACTTCCGGTCGACTTCCGTTCTGGATCCATGGTAAGAAGTGACGTCACGGTGCGAAGTGACGTTCCAATCATTTGCATATGACCGCCTCCAGCACAAGACAACTACGCTCATTTCGTATCGTTGTCGCGCCGCACGCCTCACAAGTGTTCAGTCGACGGACAGCGAGTGGGTCTGTGTACAGGAAAACTACAATGCCACGCAGTATGGCGTTATTTCCCTGTCAAATGTCGAGAGCGCATTATTGTAGCGCCAAAGTACATTAATATAATGTGCGAGCGCGCGAATCTCTCTGCTCGCGCGCGGGAACTGGGGCGCGCGCTCTCAGATACACGTTGCTCTTGTAAGAATTTTCTCTGGGCTCGCTCAGAGAGTCAGCCTGCACTTAAACCGTGTTCAGTGCAATCGCGAATCTCTCCTCTTTGCTTAAAGTAAGCGTGTATGTGCTTAGACTGTGTCCCGTGCGTTCGCTCATGGCCAGTACTCTTCTCTTCGATGTCTTTCTCTTTGCTCTTGGCATAAACGCTGTCAAAACGGCAAAACCAATCAGAAATAGGCTTCAACGACTGACCAATGAAAACGCGACATCGTACATGGAATCACCCGCTACTAAACAGTTACGCTCAATCCGCAATGTTCTGGCTGGGGGGGTGTTAATAATTGATCCATAGGCACTGTCATTAGCCAATCATAACAGCGGGGTTTAACACTGAACTCTTAAAGGGAAAACAACCCAAAAACAGACTGTTTGAATCAAAGGATGAGAAACAGGGTGGGAAAATGTCCGATAATTCACTACATTTTAAAAGTTTTTTTTTAAAAAAAACTATAGTAATACTATAATTGCACCTAGGGGACCATAATAATAAAATAAACAAACCCCATGTCATGACCCCTTTAAGATATTTTATTAGTTTTTTATTAAAAAAACTATAATAGTATTATTTAGTTTTAAATAGCATTGTGTTTATTTTTTTATAGTGTTAAGATGTTATTGATTGAGTTATGTTTTATTGTTGTGATTAAGACAAAGTACATCAAACACTTTAAGGGCTTTTATGTCTTCATTTGAAAGGTGAACAGAATTGAGAAAGAACTTTTAAAAAAGTATTTCATTACTATTACTTCAGTCGACCTATCGTCACAATCCTGTAGTTCACTTACGCCCCGAACAATCAGCCCAAGGAGACTACGCTCACTCTGTCTACTGTGTATCACTGGATTAATGGAGTAAGTGAGAAGTCGGGTGGTAAAGTTGATAAAATGGTTGAATTTTGATTTAACCTGTTTGTTGTTTGTTGTTTCTGTTTTGTGTTTTTACGCTTTGTGATGGGTCACTGTCGTTTCTGATATTCAGAAATCTCAAAACCTAAACAAGACCAGCAGCAGAAGCAGAAGATATGATGGAGGGTCACAGAAAAAGCACTGTGTTCTGGTGCCGTTAAGAACATATGCAATGATAAATATAATAAACGCATGAGAATTTATGGCAGTTTACCGATTTTTTCATCCTCCTGAACCATCCTCCGCTCCTCGTGGAAAGCCCTCAGCCAGCGGATCTTCTCCTCCGGCTTCTTGGCCAGGAAGACATGGAGCTCCTCGCTGTCTCTGTTGTGCAGCTTGAATGCATTTTTCACGCTGACATTAAAGTCGTCGTCCCGTCCATCAATAGCATCTCTCACCGTATAGCGATCCATGTCAATGCGCCCTTTGTAGTACAGAATGTCCCGGCGGATCAGGTCCTGAGAAGAGATGCAGAGGCTCATTCATGACCTCAGAATCACACTCATCTTTGGGACATGACTACTGTATGTGTAACTGGAATAAATACAGACTAACAGTGAGCAGGCACTTTCAGTTCATTCCTATGGGAGCCGAGCTTCACATTAATGCAAAAAAGAGTGACAGTGGATTGCATGGATCTAGAAAATACACTGGCATTAAATTGTAAAAAGTAAAACAACCATAGATCATGCACATACACTCGTCACAATGAAAGCATCCAAACTCTATTTGTAATCTGAATGAAATATAGTAATATTTAAACAATATGATGTGTGCCAGCACAACTGGCAGATTTTGAAAGAGACGCCGCTGTCTGTGCCTCACAGCGATTAGCTTCCACCCACACCACATCTGAATGGAGTTGAGCATTTCTTTTGGACGCTCTCGACTGCTGTCAGCTCATTTCTCTGATCCGCTCTCAATCCCACAATTCCATGTGTGAGTGCATAGCTCCGCTCCCATCCGGATCAACTGAAAATGCTCGATCTCTCCGAAAGCCTCTGCAGACCATGAATTAAACATTTCCTGCAATTTTATATCTTTATGCATCTGTAAGTCAGCAGTAAGTAATGCCTGCTGGTGCGTCCACGTTTTTTTATGATTTGTTAGTCTTCATTTATTTTTATGTTGTCTGTGCTTTTTTTTTTTCTTTTTTTTTTCAACCATAAACTTGATATGGCAGCTGCATAGAATAAAGTCAAGTCAAGTCAAGTCATCTTTTTTATATTGCGCTTTAAACAAAAAAGATTGCGTCAAAGCAACTGAACAACATTAATAGGAAAACAGTGTGTCAATAATGCAATCATTCATCATTGAATTCAGTGATGTCATCATGCAGCTCAGTTCAGTTTAAATAGTATCTGTGCAATAATTTGCAATCAAGTCAACGATATCGCTGTAAATGAAGTGTCCCCAACTAAGCAAGCCAGAGGCGACAGCGGCAAGGAACCAAAACTCCATCGGTGACCGAATGGAGAAAAAACCTTGGGAGAAACCAGGCTCAGTCGGGGGGGGCCAGTTCTCCTCTGACCAGAACTCTTATGGCAGCTGCATAGAATAAAGCAATGCTTATAGTTCAATATTAGTATTGTTGTTGTACTAATGTTTTTATGATGTCATTGTGTTTTTGTGAAGATTATGGCAGCTGCATAGAATTAAAGTGTGTGTTTTTTTGAATGGAATGAATGTTTTTGAAGTTTAGTGTAAATGCACTTCTTATTGCATATGGGTATGGAACAGCGTGATTGTAAGTAAATGTGTAATGCAAATTTTTTTAATATTTATTTTGATTTATTTACATTTTTTGACAGTCTTAGTTTTGATTTCATAAAAAAAAAGTAAAATAAGAATAATAAAAAAATGCAATTTTCATAAAGGCATAATAGGGGCACTTTAATATAGGTCTGAGAGTATTTTTATGATCAGTGTTTATACTTTTATTTATTTATTACATCTTTATGCTGACCATCTATTACCCTTTTTAAGGAAATACAAAATATTTCATAAAGATCATGTACCTTTTTGCACAGGACCAGCTGATGATCGAAGAGGAAGAAGACTCTCTGCTGACTCCGGCCATACGGCTGATAGATCCACGACATCTCACCCGTGTAGATCAGCTCCGAACTTCTGTCCAGAATATCATCACCCTAATGTGAACGAAATAGTCTGGAGTCAAGGCAGACAAACTAGGACTGGCAGCAGCCTAAAGATTGTATTAATGCATTTTTTTTAAGAATTCATCTTTTAAAGAAATAAAACAGTTATTTAAAAGCTGAATTATTAAACAAACAAAAAGAATCATCAGTAGAAAAGAATCAAGGATGCTAACAAATATGAGGCACGATGTGGGGGACTCAAGAATAAACGTGACTGTAAAGATCTCTCTTGTCCAGATGCACAGTGACATCTGAGAACAAAGTGTGTGTGACTGAATGTGAGCCGCTAACTGTACATAACTTCATGCAATCCACAATTATTATTCAAACACACCTCCCAGTCCAGCACCGAGGCCTGCCACTGAGCGATCTTGTCAATGTTCTCCAGTCTTCTTTTGCGCTCGTTGATTTGCTGCGTGACGTTCCTCATGACAGCGAGCGCTGCTGCCACATAGCGGTAATCACTGTGAGAAAAAAAAAAAAACACAGAACACCCACAGACTATAATTAAATACATAAAATGTGGTCACAATTACAGACAAACAATCTGACTAAAACATTTTGACGCATGCATTCAAAACTGTATTGCAGTGAGTGAGCATTGACAAGGAAGGCTGTTAATATTTTCACTATTAGAAGATGAGACTGTAAGTAAAATTAATTATTTATGTATTGTCAAAGGTTTTTTTTTTTTTTTTGCAAAAATGCACAATGATGGGTATAGGATTTTGCTGCTAAAGGAGGACCTAAAGTTACTACATTAAAGGGTTCACTTACTCTGTTTAGCTCCAACCCTAATCCAACACCAATAATCAACCCTAATCTTCCACGCAGATGTATTGAGGCAAGTTGGAGCTTTTTGTGCACAAGAAAGAAACTCATTCAGGTTTAAAACTACTTTAGAGTGAGGAAATAATAACAGAATTTTCATTTTTGCAGCAGAATTTTGCAATCAGAATTTTTGCAGCAATCTTCAGCAGTTTTGGACTTGAATAAAGCGAGAAAACCTGCACTTAAGCTTTTCACGGGCATTTCATTTTCATAGTTAGACAGATTTCGTCTAGGATTGTCTAGCTATATGATTATCGCAGAATTGCTGTATTGTGATATGATTGGTATCGTTATCCATGTACTGTGTATCGTATCGTGAGGAAACCTGTGATTCCATCCCCTACTAGACAGTGTATTTTTTGCATGTGTGTGGGTGAGTTACCTATGATCCTGTCCTGTGTACTTCAGTAACTCGGCCAGCTGTAGTGGATATTTGCAGATCTTCTGCACAGGGGTGAGGAGGAAGCCATCAATGGCGATATCAATCATCTGCTGGAGGAGGCGACAGGCTTCGAAGAAGTGCTGATAGCGGCCATCTTTCATCAGCTTGGAGAGCTCCATGCAGGCATCCAGGTGGTTGTTGCAGTACTCTGAATAGATCCAGAAACCGTCTTGCTGTATGGCAGACAGTCATTAAGGTCAGAACTGAAGCAAACTTGAAAACTTAAAAAATGCATTTAATTTGAAGATTTTCAGGAATTAGTTTAAAAGTCTGAATAGCTGATACATGTCAGTACCCATGCAACCATTATGCACTTGAAATTTTCTAGATTTATTATGAAGGAGCTTGTAGGTACAGCTAAAAATGTCTATAATTTGAAATAAGTAGTAGATTATGTTAATGCCAAGTCATGAGGCAATGTACTCACATGTTCCAGAAAACATGGACCAATTTCACTAAGATGTGGTTCCTCAATGTTGTACTGTTTCTCCAAGTCCCGCACAAATCCCATTTGAAATCTGTAGATATCCTCGATGTTTCCAAAAATCACTTTTAGCTGGTCATCATTGAACATGTCAATCCTCTTTCGACACTGCCTCAAGTAGCCCTACAGACAGAAACTCCTTCAGTTTAGTATGCTGCAAGCGATGTCCACCACAGACCAACAGTTTTCTGACACTCATTCTTCTTCAGACACTGTGCACTGCATGACTGCAACCATGTCAAATAACAGCATGCAAGTAATCTGCATGAATAATTTTGATTCCAGACATTGCTTAACAAAGGAAATCGAGTCCCCCATTGAAAGTCCATTGAATTAAACATTCAAAAAGTTAATGAAAACATTGCCAAAGAAATCCTTGAGTAATTTAATCAAAGACTTCTGAAGAGACACGGTCACTTTATAAGATAAACTGATTTTATTTAGACTTTTCACTTAAATAGTGCTGCAAACTCCAACATGATTTTTAAGACAGATTTGTACTCTTGACCCTATCCCGACAGTTGTTCTTAAGGAGTGTTTGCTATCAATAAGTCCCCTCATTTTGAACATTGTGAACACCTCCCTTACTACTGGTTTTGTTCCGGAAGCCCTTAAGGTTGCAGCTATTACACCAGTCCTTAAAAAGCCTGGATGTGGTAAGTTTGATCTATCAAATTACAGGTATTTCAAATCTGTCCTTTCTCGTTACGACACAACTTCATTCACACATTTATTATTCAACAAGTTTTTTAAGCCTTTCCAATCTGAGATTAGAAAGGGACACAGTACAAAGACAGCCTTGGTTCGCATTTTGAATGTCCTGCATGTCTCAGCTGACTGTGCTTAAATGGTTTAAATCCTACCTTACTGATCATTCCCAATTGATTGTCTTGGGAAACAACAAATAGGACATTAGATAGGTCTGTCATGATGTTCCTCAGGGATCTGTTTTGGGCCCTTAATTATTTAGCATTTATGTGCTTCCTTTGGGTTAAATTATTATGAACTTTGGCTTAGGGTAACACTTTTATGCTGATGACACTCAGATTTAGATCAGTTTTAAGTCCATTATCAATGTCAACTCTAAAATTCTTTGAGTGTTTGCAGGAAATAAAAATGTGGATGAGCCATAATTTTTTTAAATTGAACTTGGTTTAAAGACAGAGGTGTTTGCAGGAAATAAAATTTTGTTTGTGCCATAGTTTTTTTTAATTGTGCTATTAAAATAGGTGTGATTTTCGATGCCCATCTGACATTAGATTCATATATTAAAAGCATCACAAAATCTACATACCATCAACTTAGAAACATTACTAGAATTAGGCCTTTCCTCATGCCTGATGCTGAAAGGCCTGTTCACGCATTTGTTACTTCCAGGATCGATTATTGCATTATTTGTTGGTCTACCTGCTATATCTCTCAAATGGCTACAATATATCCAGAATTCAGCAGCACATGCTCACTTATATGCCATCTCGTCAGCATATCACAGGCACCCTTTATAGTCTGCATTGGCTGCCTCTTCAGTCGCACATTGATTTTAAACCTCTCACTTTAATTTACAAAGCTGTGTGTGGAAAGAAAATTGAACAGCTCATCAAATATGGTAAACAAAACTTTAATAATGCTTGCTTAAAGGATTAGTACACTTCCAGAATAAAAATTTCCTTATAATTTATTCATCCCCATGTCATCCAAGATGTTCATGTCTTTCTTTCTTCAGTTGAAAAGAAAATTGAGGAAACATTCCAGGGTTTTTTTCCATGTGGACTTCAATGGGACCCAACAGGCTGAACGTCCAAATTGCAGTTTTTAGTGCAGTTTCAAAGGACTGTACATGATCCCAGCTGGGCAATATGGGTCTTATCTAACAAAAAGATAAGGTAATTTTCTTTAAAAAATTATAGTTTATACATTTTTAAGCACAAATGCTGGTCTTGCACTAGCTGGACTTTTTCTCGACACATTAAGCAGTCGTGTTGGAAAGGTAACATGTGACGTAGACGGAATCACCGACAAAGCGGTAAAAGTCAAAGTCAAATGTCCTTTCCAAAAAAAAAAAAAAAAAAAAAAGGTAAAACAATGATGCTGAACGACTGTGAAGTTGAAGGAGAAAATGAGATTGAGTTTTTTGCCCTACCCTACCTTTCTTAACCAGAGTAGCTAATTTTGACCTTCAACGAAGTCCATTATATGAAGGAAAAATCCTGGAATGTTTTCCTCTAAAACCTTAATTTCTTTTCGACTGACACATAGACGTAAGCATCTTGGATGACATTGAGGTGAGTAAATTATCAGGAAATTTCTATTCTGGAAGTGAACTAATCCTTTAACAAGTGAAAACCAATGAAGTTTATTCTGAGTGTCAGGCAGTTACAGTTTGTTTACCATATTTTATATATGTATATGCACTGATCAATGTTTATGTGAATTAAAATGTTTATTTTAATCTGTTTATCATTTAAAGCTTTTATTCTTTTAGTGGAAGTTTGTTTTAAATATTTTATTTATTTTGTATTTATTTTATGGTGTCTTTGTGATCTTTTTGAAGAGTAAACGATTTGCGTGGATGTACAGAAATCTCTCAGGTGGACTGGACATGGGTGATAATGGCAATGATGGCATGAATTTAGTTTTTTTTGCTCAACTGTCCCTTTAAACTCTCCATGGAACCAAGAGGGCACCAATCACAATCATCTGATACTGTCAGCAGTACCTCACAGATGTCCTTCAGGTGTTTGATGTAGTGGCGCTCAGTGCTCATGATCTCGTTGATGACGTTGGCCCTCATCTGGTCTCGGTTCTGCAGTGGTTGGCCGATGCACAGGCAGCCGTTGCTGGGGTCGGTGTGACCATTCTGCACATCGCTGGCACCCTCAGCTGATTCTGCGCGATCCTGATTAACCCAGAGCTAACAGGAAAAGGCAGAGAGACACATTATATCTCCAAGCTGTGAGTTTTGCGAAGTGGAACAGGTTTGGGCCCTGATTCTCACTGGGGTAAAGATAGACAGACAGTTGTTTGACTGAGAAGTCCATGCCATTAAAGATTCCATAGCTATGAAAATACTAAGTAATTTCTCTACAGAATTCCATTGGAGATAGTTGATCTTTAACCATTTGAGGGACACTTCTTATTCCAAATGTGTGATGAGCTGGAGTCTTGCTCTCATGTTCTTTGTTAGAAGACCAAAAAAATCTGCCCTTGGTCTGGGTTTCAGCTTATGGTTTGAGACAAGACTGCATTATGCTGCAAGGTGGCACCGGAGATGCTTCTGTAGTGACATGTATGCAGTTCAAATGGACTTTTCATGTTTTAATGGGGAACAGAAATCTAATGGTGGCATAAATCCATTTACATCGAAATCACAATTTTGGGAAATAAAGAATCACACTCTTGAATGTTACATGAGATAATGTCTTCTGGGTTGTTTCCATGGCGGGTCAGTCCCAGGAAATTTTGCGGTTTTGTACATCCCATGCACTGTGTAGGCCTATGTTATGGAAAAGGGTGAAGTCTTCCATTTTGTTTTTAAACACACTTTAAACACACTGAATAAACAGAAAAATAATGAAACATAAAAAATAATTTAACTTTTTTTAAAAGTAATGTTGGTAATGTTACAGAGTAAATAAAAAAAAACGCGTATGGAATTTTTATTTGTTAGCTCAAAGAGGTTAAAAAAACTGTGAAACAGCAGGAAAAAACATAAAAATGGTGAAAAATAAAAAGGCAATGTAAAAAGATTTATGTTTTTGGTAACCAATTGGAAACATTGAAAATAAATGAATTTTAAATGAATGATGGAGAGAAAAAACAAATAAAAACATTTTATGGATATTTGATGTGTGTTTGAGTATTGAGCGTCTAGACTCGGCCTGGGTTTTGTAGGGTCTGGTCTTAACACATGGGGTCAAGTGAGGACATAAAAGTTCACTCTCAGTGATTCTCCATTCATAAGTCACCAACATGGCCTACCAGAACTCTTTCCCGTCAGGAACACTTGCTTGAGCGATTAAACCACGTTCGCTGATCAAACGGCAGCGTAATACAGACCAACAGCTTTGAAATTCCATCTAGAATGATCATAGACACTCATTGCGAATACAAATCTAGGCATCTACAGAGATGCAAACACAAAATGGGATGTTGCCTGGCGAAAACGAGAAGATGGTTCTGGATGCAAAGCAGATACTACTACTAACATCTATTTCAACATTTGGAGGCTGTTACAAAACGCATCCAAAGCAGCGCATGTAATGAAGAAACATATCGGATGCGCATCTATTTGAAAAGCTATGAAGCGCACTAGGAGCGTGATTTCAGTTGGATGCGTTAAAATGCTTTGTGAGACGGCTGTTTTGAAGCAGCACTTGATGAGATTTGAGGAGCTGGGAACGCACCTTTGCTGTTGTGTTATGGAACCTTGGAGTTGCTATAGGGTTGATATAGAAAACTGGTTTTGTGTAAGGTTGAGGAGAGTGGGGATCGACCTTTGGAAAGAATGACAGAAATACACTTGGTTTTAATGTACTCTTGCTGTGGAAGAATAGAAATGGAACAGTGAGATGGAAGTGGCTTGGCAACACTGATTCAACACGGGCCGCGTTCTTTCTGAAATCCAGACGGACGCATCTAATCAGGATCAGTGTCCAAGACCTCGTCTCTTCACCTGAGACCTTGAGCCGCATCACAATTCAATGATAAGATCTAGGAGCTGATTAGATGAGATGAGAGAGTTCATCATAGAGGTGGCTGAAACGTACCCTCACGAAGCTGGCGGGGAACCAGCCCTCCTCGTCATCCATCTGACCCCACCACCAGTCTTTATTGGAGGCGTCCAGGACTTTGATGACGTCTCCCGCCTTGAAGGCCAGCTCCCTCTCGGCCATTGTCACGTGATCCCATACTGCCTCTGCGCTGACCACCGAACCGCCGCTGATCAACTGTAGAAAAACACGATGAGCCTGATGGAGAAGCGGTCATGCTGTCACACACACTACATGTTTGAAACACACTACCATTGGTTACACGTCTGCCATTGGTCAGAAAACATCTGACTCGTGCCACAGGCTGAGCCAGTGCTGATGCTCAAGCAAACACAGAGAGAGAGAGAGTCCCCTTAATTCTAGTCCTGCACCTGTACCCTACAGAGATTCATTTTAACATCAACTGCATTGCTTGTGCATATAAACAAACAGTTATACTGTACTTATAACTAGATGACTGGCTGTAATTTGCAATTGAGTTACCCATCTTCAGTCTGGCTCGCTAATAAACAATAATTACGTGTCATCATAAAATCATGCTTACAATGGCTAATAATCTGTCGAGTTACGGAAAGCAGTCAATAAGCCTGAGCTTCAGACACAGACGACACACCTACTGGGAAAGGCTGCAGCCCAGAAACGCAATAGAGAATAAACCAAGAAAAGGAATCTGCGTAGTGCACCTTTAAGGTATATAATATGCACTCTTCAGAAGTAGATGAAGCACAAAGGTGTACTGTGAGTGCAGTGTGCAGCTAAAGATATCATTCGTGGTGACCCACAGCACTGTCTTCCTTATTTAAACACTTGATTCAATTCATCATGCAAATAACTAATCATGAAAGGTGTTGATTCCACAGCACTATATTTCCATCTACTCCCGTTGTGTCAGAGGTTTCTATTTTCAGCGTGTTTTTGCAGCACAAGCCTCGCGTTAGCAGATAAGGGCAGGCAACACTGCTGCAATAAATAGCTATACACAAATAAAAGAAGAAAAGAAAAAGACAGCTAAAATCATACTGTTTATACCCAGTGTTTTGCGAGACCCAGGGTGCTAACTGAGAACTGCTGTCTTTGATCATCTTCGCAGGGATTAGAGAAACAGAAACTGGGATACGGTTGGAGGAGGAGGAGGAGGGATGCTGGAGGAGTTTGTCACTGAAAAGTGTGTGTGCTTGCTTATAAACTCCTATTAAATGACTGACAGGACCAGATGAACAGGCTCCTTCTGAAATCACTGTATTTCAATACATTTTATTGATTTATTTGTTTTCCACAGGCCCTGTGACTATAAATGTCATTTAATCAAACAAAGAACCATAAGAACCAAAACGAGCCTCAAGCACGTGTTCCTGCAGTGATTCACAGGCTTATTTATAGTCACGCAATGCAACCGTTTCTAGTCCTCTGTGGCATGTAACGAAGCAGGTAATTCTTATGAAAACCTCGGTCACACTAGACTTTGAGCATGCAAAATATTTAAAGACTTACGATTTATACGTATTATGGTGTGCATAATTTTAAATATGTACTTCACTGCAATCCTACAGATCTAAATTTTGTGTTCGATCTTCTATAGGTCACGTGATCATGTAATCCGAATTCACAGATCAGAGTTTGTTCTCCAAATTTGAACTTTGGGACGCAGTGAAATTCACCTGAGCTCGTGTTTCCTGTCTCTCAGTACACATGCATATGAGTGGAAGTCAGGGGAAGGAAAAGTATAGTGTGGCCGGCCCTCACCATTCTCACCACCTCATCAAACCATTTCCAAGTCTTTTTTTTACTTGGTGTAGTGCTTCATAAAGAGAATGAAAGCCTAAGGTGGCTGTGGCATATAGGAGAAACCTGGAGCCTAGGCCTCTATCTTGAGTCTGTCAAGATCTCTCCAGATGAAATCTGATGTCTTTCCCCAATCATGCCACTTGTGTGACACAAACAGCGAAACACTAAGCAGAAGGCTTCCTGACTGTCTGTTTGTACATGCTCCTCTGAGAGTGTCACCTTCAGCATGCGTGAATGGGTGCCGTCAGCGTGTTTGTCGATGGTGGCAGCCACAGGTTCAGCACTCAGACTCCAACAGCAAACGCCACAAGCTTTCCCTGGGCTGAGACTGCAGACATCACAAGCTGACAAGCACTTCTGCGATCCAATGGCTTCATATTTTGAGAAGGCTACATATCATCATAATTGTTTGGATGATTAGTGCCAATAAATATCCTCTCGAGCACTTTCCGACTGTTCTGTGAACATAAATCATTACAAATATGGAATAACTCAGTGCCCAGATCATAATGTTAAGACACCTTGAAAATCATCTCTCATTACAGAGTCCCAGGGTTCTGCGAATGTAGTGAAATTATTGTTATATAATCGACCGCTGTTCCCCTCGTGTTTCTGCACACAGAAAGCAGAAAGCATCGATCAGCACCAAGTGCGTATGAAAATGCAAAGATGTCAAAAATCAAAAGAAGAAGGAGAAACACGTCATCTATTTGCCATTTCACATCAATGTGCGCTACTAATTATCAGATTCAAGGGACTTTCTTATCTTTTAGGAAGAAATATGCCTAAAATACTATACTAAATAATACTAAAGCTGACTAAAGTCAACTTCTTCAGGAAAATCTTGCATTAACATCAAATCAGAATTAAAATAAGGAACTATATGTGAGCAAGATGAACATTGGAGATGGGGGATTGTTTTAATGGGTAGAAATTTGCTGTGAGTATTACATTAGCCTGAATACCAGCATCGTCACTGAAGAGCCAGCAGAGAGATATTACGTAACAGACTTGAGTCCTGAGCGCGAGGGCCAATCAGAGACAGGTTACACATACACACACATCGATACAAGCATCCTCCTCCACATCTCAAACATATGATGTGCCGTTTGAAGCATAAGTCTGAGAATCAGCCGTCCAGACTCTTAATAAGCCCAAGCACAGATTTTCACAGAAATGATGTGGACATTAACAATTCTCAGCTTGCCACACCATGTGTGCCGACAGACACGTGATCACAGCTCTGATCAAACATATGACTTTAACAGATACTCTGAATTTGCCTTTCTCTAAATACAAAATGACATCCAACCATAATATATATACATACACATGATCTTTTGATTGTAATTTTGCCTCATAATATTTTGTAAGGACTCTGATCTAAAATAAGCTTTGCAGATTCACCAGAAGACTAGTATTTTTTATCATTTTACATTCTTAAATATCTTATCAGACTGTTTTGAATGCAGTTCAGAATCCAGCACAATTCTAGTCGTATTACATTTTATGTTTTCAGAGCATTGGCCATGAATATTAATTCACCAGCATTGGACGTTTATGAATAATTCGCACAATACAAACACTACTTCTATAGAACACGTCATGATATGTATTCAAATCGCCTTGGAATAATTCTTAAGATCAGCTTATATAACGCAATGGGACTGAATGATGACGGTGAAGAACACACACACGCACACACTTCACAACGCAGGTGTAAGGTATATTTTACCATATCCGCCGCAGTAAAGAGCAGAATCACAGATACGAACAGATGTTTCCAGGACGAGAAACAATCACAGATCTTCGCGCCTGTTGGACTGTGCGTCAGTCATGCTGAAGATCCTTTAGCTGGAGCCCATGAAGAAGATCAGAATCACGTTGACCAGCAGCAGAATGGCGATCACAGTGAACACCGCCACCGTTTGCACGTCCAAGGTCATGCTGCAGTGCTGCGAGATTCGCGATGCTTCTGTCAAGCCTGCGATCAGCGCAGTGATCCTGCATCCAGCTGCTCAGACACGCATGCGAGAGCTTACACACACCTCAACACCTAGCGCGCTGCCTGCCTAGACTGCACACTTGGGCTGAGCTGCGGCGCGCACCTGTGATGTCCGGTGATGCTGTGTTGCTAGGCAGCCCACTAGGTTTCGAGATGCAGCTCTGTGAAATGTGAGACAAGGCACGCATAAATATGCCTCATCCTCTCCATCGTCTTCATCGGCATCTTTTGTCGTCAGAACATCATATTCACAGCCTCACCATGGAAACACCGTCATTAACATTAACAAACATCCCGACTCTACTATAGAAGACCTAACACACAATGTGTCATTCACATCTGGCTCATATTTGACTAGAATGAACTAACGATGAAGCCAAGCCGTTCAAAATCATCCACGTGCAAAACAATTTCACAAGAAGAAATTATAGGAACTCAACAACATCCAGGCCAGAATGTAAGATTTTCTTCTCGATTAGCCTACTTTCTCCTACTTAAAAATGTAGTATCTCATAATCAACATACACCTTTTTTTTATCATTGAATATCTTAATGTCTCATAATTTTATTATGTTGTACACATGGCCACCAGAATGAAGGTGTGGTCACATCTACCATTGTTTGGTGAATTATCGCAGGATAAATCCACTCAGTCAGGAATGGTATAATAGAGCACTGCAGTGATGACCCAGTTTTGAAGGACAACCCGGAAGATCACATCACCCCGGTTTCCTTCCTTTTTTTTTTTTTTTTCATTTTCTATTTAGACACATGTTAGCAACCGCCATTTTCAAGATAAGTAAAAACATCACAAGGGGTTTGCTGATGTACATGTATGTTGTAGAATGTAGTCTCTTGTGTTCACCACAGACCTTATTTCAGGCATTTAACCAAAACCCCACTGACTTTGCAACAGTGGGTCCAGAAGTGCTAAATGCAAACTCGTTTCTGGGTTTTGTCCAGAGAAAGCCATCATCCCTGCTGTACTCCATCAGTACTTTCAGTGTGCTTTCACTCACTGCGGGGAAGTTAGTTAAGCTCTGCACACTTCATGTTTTGAGTCCAAACCAACTCACACTTTGCATAGTACAAGGTCTAAATTAAAGAAAGAAAAATAATATTACTTTGCCCTATAAATATATTATATATTCACACTAATTTGCTCAGAAAAAAAGGTTGTTTGTGTACTATACATTTTATGATTCATAATCATTTTTGAACTACAGTATAAATGTATGCAATACTCCAATTTCAGGTAACAATGATTCACAACAGATTTCTAGCCCTTCCACTTGAATACTGGGGGGTTTATAAACTGATGTTCACAGACGAGAAATAGTCCAAAAAACCTGCATCAGCTGCTGTTTATACATGATCTTACTTCTTTAAACAAAACTATACCTATCAGCCAGATGAATGTGTATATTCACACAATATGGCAGAAGGCAAACAATCATTTGTGTCTTGAGATTATTCTAATGAAATATCTGAAGTATGATGCATTGAGAGAGCTTTTCTCTTGAGATGCAGAGCAGATGGTTACATAACGCTGACACTGAGATTCCCATACGGCTCGGTTCCACACATCCTGACATTTACACAACAAAGGTCACATCTGAAATTCAAACTGATCCAAATAGTTTCATGAATACAAAGCCAAAGTTTGTCAGCATGATGTATGATTTCAGAGCTGCACACTGACACACACACAACAGTGTCTCTATAAGACTGCCACTTTATAGACAGATTGAACTTTAAACCAATGTGAGATCAAACTGAAAATCTCAGTATTAATTGTTTTTTGGGGAGAGGAATGATGCGTCTCGTGCTTTTTTACTTACACACGCTTGTTTTGCAATGCAAGCTTGGGCAATCTGAGTCTATCTATCTATCTATCTGTCTATCTATCTATCTGACTGTTTTTAATCACTGTTAAAATTCTACGAGAACAGAGAAGTCCACACCACAAATAAAATAATAATGACAAACCCACCTGACTTTAAAGAGCTCGAGCATTTAAAACGGCCGACGACAAAACTGCAGAAACAGAACCATATCATACGTCGTTGTGGACACTAATATAGTTATATTTAAAGTTAACGCTCTTGGTGTGAACGGGCCTTTAGTCATGTAGACATACATTTTGAGGAAACAACAGCAGACGGGACAAAATGTTGACGAACATAGAAAAACAATGACACTTCCTGTCGTGAGAGCTTGTGCGTAACGGCACCCAGCTGCTCACTTCACCTTTAAGTCCCCCCACCATTGCTCTATAGTAGAAGATACTGCCAAGGAAACAGAAACCATGATAAAAGAAGCTGAATGTCTTCTCGCATCTTGGAGTGTTCAGGCCTGTCACATTAAGTATCTTTAGCTCAAATGTTTCTCATAAAATTTCTTTGGAGAAAGTTGACCAGTTTAGATGAAATGTTGAATATTGAGCTCAGTGATCATCAGCTCTATCCAGCATCCAAATGAGAATGAGAAAATGTTCCTGTTCCTATACGACACTCTGTTAAATAGCCAGAAAATCCCTCACATAGCTGCAGCACTGGTGGGCGACAAACGAATGCGCTGTTGAACATCTGATGAGTCTGATTCTCCTCAATAACAACCCATCATCAGCATGAATAATATATTCCTCAACAACACTGGGTCAAGGGATAGTTCCACATCCACAAACAGAGCGATGAACTCTTGCCTTGGAACGTCTGCTAGTGTGCCGTCTTGCAAACATAATCTGTGCTAATTGCAATTGATCATGAATTATGCATATTTTCATGAATTTGAAAGCCAATGGTGATACATTATGCACCTGCCACTGCAATTTAATCACCATTAACTGTTTGTCGATATCAAACATTATAATCACATCATTATTGTGACTTGACACAGTCTTCTTAATTGTAAGTCTGGTCTTACTGAGTCTGTGAGTTTCTAAAGTTTCCGAAGGAACACAAAATGAAGTGAAACAATTAAACAATAACAGATTAACACAACTCTAAATGCATGTGCATCAATGTGGTTAAATAGTGATAAATATATGACATTTTATGGTACCAATTAATTAAATTAGTGTCTAATTTTGTATAAAATGTTATTAAACAAGCTGTTATGTAACAAAAGAAAAGTATTTTTTTTTTTTCACAAATTGCATTGTTGAGAGTATTCGTCAAGTGAAGTATCAAAGTCTTGAAAGATGAAAATTAGGCTGTGTTTGACTCACCCCCGAGGCATCCTAGATGTGTATGACTTTCTTCTTTCAGACGAATCCAGTCGGAGTTATATTAAAAATTGTCTTTGATCTTTCAAGCGCTATCATTGCAGTCAGCAGGTGTTGCATTGCTTCAGTCCAAAAGAAGTGAAATAAAAAGCGCCCTTCAATAAAAAAAATTGTCTCACATGGCTCGGGAGGATGAACAAAGTCCTCCTTTAGTGAACTGATGTATTTTTGTAAGAAAAATATCCATATTCAAAACATAATAACAAAAGAATTGAATTAATGTATATTGATCCAATAATTTATATTGAGAAGTTATTTATTAAAAAGAGTTTTACATTAAAAAGTGGTTGCAAGTTTGGATTATTAAGATCTTTGGTTGTTAATTCTCTCTGCTTGTATTCAGACTGACGCGCTGCGCACAGCCTGGAGGAGGTCGACGCTTTTACCAATGCAAGGGTAAATAAATAACTGATGTTTGAATAGTACAGCGTGTTCTTTACTCAAACACTATATATGTCTGTAAAGGCTAATGTTTTCGTGTGTTTGAAGAGCGGGGAAGAAGTAGGTTATTTGCCATCTAGCCAATATAACTTAGGCTAATTTTGTACGTTTTAAATATCCTGTGCATAAGCGCTTCATTTGAGATTTTGGCAAAGTGTATTAAACTACAAGAAAAACTAAGCATCCATAGCTACAATAAACGTTATATATGCTTTAGTGGTTGATTTGAGATTGTTGTGAAGTGTTTTATGCATCAGATAACAGTTACAGCTCCGTCACTGACTGGTCAAAAACCTTGTTAACTCCATTTGAGCTTAATTTTCATATAATGTCTGATACAATACCAACGCTGACGACAGCGTTGTTTAATTCTTAAATTTTTGGATTGTTTTATATATCAACACCCAATACTACCACCGACCCCCCCCCCCCCCCCCATACCCTATGGTGTTGTGAAACGCCGCCACTGCGTGTGAGACACTTTTTTTTATGGAAGGGCGCTTTTTATTTCATGTCTTTTGGACTGAAGCAATGCAACACCCGCTGACTGCAATGATAGTGCTTGAAAGATCAAAGACAATTTTTTTATATAACTCCAACTGGATTCGTCTGAAAGAAGAAAGTCATATACACCTAGGATGCCTCGGGTGTGAGTAAAACGTAACCTAATTTTTATTTTTGGGTGAACTAACCCTTTAAGCTGACAGCATCTGAGCTCATCACTAAACCAACACTCAGCAGCTTCATCAGCCCTTCATTCAAAAGTTAAACGCATCTGCTGCTAGGAATGAGACAGATGCCAGCACCAGACACTACTCCACCACACTCACATCTAGTGTGCAAGAGATGAAAAGTTTTGAATTTTATTTTATGAATAAAAATGCACAATATCACAAGCAGCTACATTACGCTTGCCAACTCATTAAAGCTTACATAGTATACCAGTTTCTTTAAATATTATGCCAGTAAATGCCCTTTTGACTAGTCTGGGAACTTATATCTTTCTATATGATGTGATTCTCCATAATGCATTATCTCCAGGTTATCGACACTATCATATCTCTGCCCACTCTTGCGTTCTCAAGGTTACGTACACAGCTGATTTCATAGCAGCACAGTGGAAGCACTGCCAAGATGGGTTTGTAATAAAATTTGGCAGTAGATTTTTATTTGTTTCTTTTTTAACTGGTGCTACATGACTAGAGAAAACAGTGAAAGAGGGACGTGGTTCAACACTCAGAATACACTGGGTTCGATCTGTGAGCAGGAGACAAAAATGAAAGTATGATCTGTAGTTTTAACAAAAAGAGCTACAAAAAGAAAAAGAAAAATATTATTCTGGAGTTTTTTGATGAGATTTTTATATTATTTTTGGGGTATTTTGTTTTTGGGTCTATATTGTGAAAGAGCGAGACGCATCATAAACCAATAATTACTGAATGAGACGCATTTAGAACTAATAACTAACTACTGTATGACCAGTTATAAATAGTATTAACAATTAATTACATATCACAATGTTTAAATGTGAGCAAGATGTGAGCAAATTACTTTGAAACTTTGCATAAAATGCATCATTAATTTCTCAAGTGTTACCTTTCAAGAACTTCTAGTGATCTAAACTATTATGTTGAAGTGAAAAACATGTTCAACAGTTTTCACTTTTTAAACAGTGTCAGATCACTTTCAGAAGATTCTGATAAATTCATATGGATTTATTATATTTATGTATAAAATATTAATGACATTTTTGAAGCATCAAAGTTTTGGTTGTTTACTTCAGTGGGGGACAGAAACCTCTCAAGTTTCATTAAAAATATATTAATTTGTGTTTAAACATGAATGATAATCTCATGGGTTTTTCAGTAAATGATGATGATTTATTTTGCGGTGAGCTAACGCTTTAACAGTAACTCAGTTGTTTTACAGTTGTTAATTAATTATTCACACCATTCACACAGTAACATTATTAATTATTCCACGGGCAGATGAGGTCTCGGGACAGAGGCCGGATCACTCACCATGTTGACATGCAATGGTCCTGATCCTGGTCTATACAGCTTGCGTCTGTTGGATCCTGTGCTGCTGTTCCTCATGCGGAGAACGACTGATTTAGTCATGGTCTTAGCTGCAGGACAGATCGCTAGAATGAGCCGAAGAGCTCCATTTGAAATGATAAAACAATTCATGCCACAACATGACACGGTAACCAGGACTATCAGAGAAACCTGGGAGTATAAAGCTAGCTCTAAACTGTGATATGCTGTTGAATGGTGATCAGCTACAGCATGTGCTGTACTGGATGTCTGCATATGAATAACCATTCAGATATGGTTTTGGCTTGCACTGTACCTGGAGGAGTGAGCACGTGTGTCAGGGCAATGGGCTCCAGTGCAGACAGCGTGGTGGGCAGCGGCAGAGAGCGACACCGCTGGAGCAGAGCTTTGAGAGGAGGATCTGCAGGAGACTGGCCTGGGGGCCGCGAGAGGCTCTGAAAATCACTGCATTAAGTCAGGTAACCTTAGAACGATTCACAACATTTCACATCCTACTGCATCCAAAGAATCTCCTACAGTACTGGATTGGGGTCAATAGTGGAGTTGGGTTAGTCACACATACACACACACATACTGTATATATGTGTCTCTGGAGCACGAAAGCAGTCATAAGTAGCACAGGTATATTTCTAGCAGTAGCCAAAAATACATTGTATGGGTCAAAATGATTGATTTTTCTTTTATGCCAAAAATCATTAGGATATTAAGTAAAGATCATGTTCCATGAAGATATTTAGTAAATTTCCTACCGTAAATATATCAAAACTTAATTTTTGATAAGTAATATGCATTGCTAAGAACTTGATTTTAACACCTTTAAAGATGATTTTCTCAATATTTAGATTTTTTTGCTCCCTCAGATTCCAGATTTTCAAATAATTGTATCTTTCAAATATTATCCTCCTAACAAACCATACATCAATGAAAAGATGATTAATTCAATTTCAATTTCAATTAAAAAAAATAAATAATAATAAGTTTATTATTTATTTATTTGAATGGTAAACATTAAATGTCCTCAGGAGGTGGTTTGAAATTAGATTAAAATTAGATTTTTGGTTAATGCATGCCATTCTGAATAGTCAGATCAGACTTGATGTGTCTTCTTATCATTCGTCATGTGAAGGGTTGTTAATACATCAGATGTACAACAAGAAGAACAGCAGCAGCAGCGCGTGCATGTGTTCATGGGATCAGTGTGAGGACGTCACTTCCTATGAAATACCTGTTAAAACACTTTATAGTTTATACCCCTATTAAATACAAGTTAGACACTTTATTTTCATTTTTCAAATGTTTTCTTTTCTTTTATTTAAAATAAACTATATATAAAGGGAAAATGGAGAAGAGTGATGTAGGATGGTTTTTTTTTCCGTCTGGCTTAACCACACAATGCTGGGCGGAGTTAATGTAAATAGACTCTCCGTTCTGAATATAACACCATCACTATATTGTGTTTTCATTAAGGCAGTGTTTTCAACCCTGTTCCCGGAGGAACACCATGTATTTCTAGGCTGCGGTCCACTTTTCTATGCCCTTCCCTCACCAACTTCCCTCCTCCTCGTTGACTCAGACGTACTTTATTTCATTGCTTACGTTGCATGAGTGGCCACTACACCAGAACTATTTAAACAGACACAGACCAAACTGCCCTTCTAATTCAGCCTAATTCTAACACATTCTTAATTTTCTTAATTTTTACACATGCTCTACATCATAGATGGGCAGCTCCGTTCCTTCAGGGCCACTGTCTTCCGCAGTTTAACTCCATCATTAATGAAACACACCAGCTTGTAGTTTTCAAGTAATCCTGAAGATTTTGATTAGATTTGTTTTTGATTAGAGATGGAGATAAACTCTGAATAATAAATCAATAATGTTAAAGTCAACATGAAATCAAAGAGAAACTTTCTGTTTACTTTCTTAATACACATTCCTGGATGATTGTTTGTGTTTTTTTTTCCTGATCATGCCAATCCTTCTTATTTTGTCAACCACTGTCCATCTACCTGACACAGAGAGCTATCAGCCATCAAAGTCCTGTGATATATTTTCATTCCGTTTCACCTGGAAATATGCACATTACTGAAATAATATGGGTTTTGAGTGTCATTTCTTGTTGATTTAATGATTAATGTTGAAACAACTCTGCATTGCTCAAAAAGTCGTCATTCAAGTCATCTTATATTACCTTAAATATGTCCTCCGGGCAGTTCATTGTTTTCCTTGCTGTGCAGATATCTTGGTTTTCATCAGCAGTTTTGCTAGATAAGTGATGTGGGATGGAGTTTTCACAGTCAGATTGTGTCTCTTTTGGTGGCTCTGTCTCTTCAGATCTGGGGTGGCTCTCGATGGTGGCTAGAGAGATGTGAGTAGAGCTGAGCTGGGACTGCGATTCATCCGAGTTATTACACAGGGAGCTGTTATCTCTGGGAGAGTCTGGGCATGTTCTCCAGGCCTTCAGCACCACAGGAGGAGAGCAATCCACCGCAGCACTGACAGACGAGACCGCCTTGCTCGTGTCAGAAGATAACGTGGGTTTACCTTGAACTGAGGTTTTAGCTTTCTCCTCACTCCTGACTGTCAAAGGCACGAGTTCTCCAGACTCCTGCGTCTTTCTCAATCCGGGAGGCGACTGCTGGCCTTCAGGGGGGGAGAACGAGCGGGACGAGTTTCTCCATTTCATTGCAGTCTCAGCCACAGTGTTGAAAAATCTGAGAAGGCCTCGAAAGTGGCTGCTTTTGCCATCAATCCCTGTTTGTTCAGGTGCAGAGTTCAAATCCTTGACCAGTTCAAAGTTGACCGAGCCGTAGTCAGAATCAATGGTTTTGTCCAGGGCATTCATCGACTCAAAACTACTCTCTCCCAACGTCTGATTTCCTTTTCCTTTGAGGGAAATTCTTCTCAAGTAATTCAAAACGTCCCCCCTCTTGGACCAGCGACTTCTTTGAGGTATCTTGAGGCTTTGCTTCGCACAGCAGTCTTCCTGCTCCGTCGCAGATGAATTGTTGCAGTTTGAGAAGCTGGGGTGAGATTTCTTCGTATAAACGACTCTTTCTGAGAATTTACACCCGTTTTGGTTGCTAACGGTGTCTTTGGTCTCCTGCTGGACGTTGTCTGGGGTTCCAGCGGGGGCGATGTCCTCAAACGAACAGTAGAAGTCTGCAGTGTGTCCTGCAAACGAATGTCTCTTGGCTTTATTCCTAAACACATGCTTGAAGTCTGAAGAAGGAGAGTCCTTGCACATGTACACATCATCGGCCTCGTCTTTAAGGTCAATGCTGGATTTGGCATCAGAAGTCTTACCAGCTTTCCCTTTAAATACAGACGGGGACTTTAGTTTCGTGAAGGACCTGACTTTGTTAGTGATGGACAGTTTGAGGAAGGACGCTTCACCGGGGAGGATGACGGAGTGAGGGCGTCTGTCCAGGCCCGAGGGGGTCTTGCGGCGCTGCAGGATCCTCCAGATGGCCGCCGTCCTGGAGCGCCGCACCGGTTCCTGTTTTTCTCTTCTGAGCGTCTGACCGGGAATAATGGAGTCTGAGGAATTGCATTCTGGAATCCATGAGATCTCAGCTTTGCTCTCTTCGTCAACTGAAACGTTGAACACACAATTGACGAATCCATTGGAAAGACCAGACTCTGACGCGGGGCTGGTTGTGCTATCCATCCTCTCGCATTTTCAGACAAGATGTCAGGTGTCCAGCTCAGGAAGCATCATTTTTATCCTCATTGAGAAAACCTGCGATAAAACAAAACCATGCTCTATGGGAGATTAATGTGTCTACTGTAAATCTATTTTTAACATTTTACATTCAGAAGACATTCAGTCATGTCTCCTGTTTAATAGACTCATACTTAAAGACAAACAATAATACTTTTTTTTTCACTTTCACATTTAATTATAATTTATTAAATGTGAAAGTGACGTGTGGCGTCCCATACTAAGAATTTGTGCTCTGTATTTAACCCATCCAAGTGCATAAACACAGCAGTGAGTAGTGAACACACACACACTTGGGGGTTCGGTTCTTGCTCAGGGGTCTCTCTTCAGTCGTGGTATTGAGGGTTTCACCCACATGATGGCACCATCTTCTGAGAGCGCCGGTCATTCATCCCCCCCCCCCACCTACAATCCCTGCCGGACCTGAGACTCGAACCCGTGACCTTTGGCTTACAAATCTGAATCTCTAATCATAGACTGATAGTTACAGACAACTATGTAGCTTAATTAAACACACACACACACACACACACGCACGCACGCACGCACACACACACACACACACACACACACACACACACACACAATTTCTGACACACACACACACACACACACACACACACACACATTTTTAGGCCATTCAAATGTTTGTGGTGAGTAAGAAATTTTTTTGGAAAGAAATTGATACTTTAATTCATCAAGGACACATTTAAATTATTTTTATAGTTTAATGTTACAATATTACATTTCTATTTCAAATAAATGCTGTTCTTCAAACTTTCCGTTCATCAAAGAGTCCTAAAAAAAAACACACTGTATCGCAGTTTCCACACTTCATTAAAGAGCAAATTTAAAATTTACTTTAAAATTCTGACACTAATTTAAAAAAAAAATTACAGTTTTTGACTGTACTTTTGATCAAATAAATGCAGCTTATGAATATAAATATAAACTATATGAACTTACAAGAAATTACAGCCAACATAAAGTGTGATTCCAAACTCTAATCCTGTTAGAATTGTCACAGTTCTACATGATCTGAATGCACTTAAAAAAAAAAAAAAAAAAAAAAAAAAGTCAGGAAGTTATGAACCCACACATCAGGAAGTTCTCATCCTTGATAAGAGAATGTATTTAGAAGAAAGAAAGAAAGAAAAAAAACTTACCGAAGTAGTGTATTCCTCTCATAAAAGACCAGAAAACATTCTGTGTGAATCCTTTAACATCAGCAATGGTTTTCCGATATAATGATTTGTCCGGTTGTTAATCCACAGCATTCTTCTGGAGCGGTCAAGGGTTTTCTCAGCCTGATGCCCCACAGAGACCGAGCAGACGCCACATACACACACGCCCAGTTCCTCTCATTAAGTCTGAAGTCACGATCCAGTTATTTCTGCCACTCTTCCACTGCAACTACAAAGACTGACGCTCCAAATGGAGCGTGCTATTCAGCTGGCTCAGTCAGTTTTACATTTACAATCCAATGATAACTGGAAATGACTTCAAACCGAACATGTTAGTCAGTGCTGTGGCCAGTGTCGTGATCTACATAGTAAATGGACACAATACACAAAACCTAGGGTCAAAGTTTGAGGGCCTATTTTAAACACTTCCTTTTTGTCCTGTTTTGGTACTACTGTAATCACATGGCATTTTCCTGCTCTACACAGGAAAGAGAGGATCTTACACAAGTGCTTTAAGCTTGACAAAGACAGGAAGCCTGGCTGACAGCATGTAAATATCTGCGCCGTACACTCTTTCCCTTCTGTCTGTGCTGCGCCATTGTGAGGGAAAGACAATTGGGTTTTCTTTCCCCTTGTGAGTCAGTACACTCCAGTTTGTCAACATGATATGGCCAAAACATCCACTAAAACATGTCACTGGCGCTCCGTATACGTATCCAACATACACACCATACATTCAAAGGCTTTTTATCGGTATCAACCTTTCTTCTTAACGATTATAAAAGACCATAAAACATTTTCCAAGCGCCTCACATTCAGTCCACTTCCTGTGCACGAGCAGGCGGCTTTCCTGCTATCCATTTCTGTCACAATGCACATCCTGGAGAAGAAAACCCTCCTTTTCGTTTTGTTTTTTAAAACCAAGGGCAAGACTAAACTTTTATGAGCTGGGGGAAAAAAGAAAGAAAGAAAACACTGATAAGGGGAAGCGGGCGAGACAGAGGGAGAGTTATCAGTGTTTAACTCAAAATTAAAGGACGTTTACTCTGCTAACACGCTGATGTTTGTTCAGAATAATCTGCATTTCTAACAGTTATTCAGAAAGCACCTCATGAGATGTCGTCACTTTTTATCTTGTAGAACAATTGCCCTCTTCCTTAGTTTCCTGTGACACAGTTCCCGAGTACAACAACAGCAGCTAGACCTCGAACGGTTTCACCAGTAATTATATAATGACAAAGTTAAAAGACCCTTTAAGTGCTACAAATAGTAGAAATGAAACAAGTAAAATACTTAATCTTTCTTCTTTGTGAAGGTATATATTCATTCTTGCTCTAGCTTGCTGACAGTTATCATGGCTTTCAACTTGACAGAATTTGAATTGTCCTGACATGCACATTACTTATTTTCATAAGGACATACAGGGCTTGTTTGGACTTTGGCTGGGAAGAACATTTATAGATGGGACCTCTTTAAACTTCAGCTGAATGCCATTGCTCTAATCAGTCTATTTATTTCATGTGGCATTGTGTGACACATATGAGGTTCTAATGTCAGTAAACCAAAGACTATTAATAGGTTTCTACAGCAGGATATAATTTGTGTTGTTTATTGTTGCATTGGGAGGTTGTGTTGTTCTGTGCTGTCAGTCCATTTCCTGCTCTCTCGCTCTTTTTCTGAACCACTAATTTCAGTTTTTAGAAATTCAAAGTTCAGTTAACATCAAGTGAAACATCATTAAAGCAGCCATGTCTTATGTCTCGTGAACTGGATATTTTAAGGTCCAGTTCAAACTATTAGCAAACCATTAACTACAACCTTTGTCTCAATACACTCCTAATTTGCTGCTTATTAATAATTAGTAAGGTAATCGTTAAGTTTCGGTGTTAGGGATGTAGAATATGGTCATGAATTCCACACATCTGCTATA
This sequence comes from Cyprinus carpio, assembly GCF_018340385.1. Taxonomy (NCBI): domain Eukaryota; kingdom Metazoa; phylum Chordata; class Actinopteri; order Cypriniformes; family Cyprinidae; genus Cyprinus; species Cyprinus carpio. The sequence continues at coordinate 5,239,323 of NC_056585.1, forward strand.
AGTGTTTGGGCACTGGATTTCTTAGACACCAAACTATTCCCAGAGATGTTCTTATATAGGAGCTCAATGCCTCACATTCACATGTGCCTGTCAACACATTAAATTACATTATGGCCCTTGAACTCAGTGACTGTCATAAAAGTCTGATAGCAATTCAATCAATGTTTGAGAACATTAAAATAGAAATTAAGTGCTGAAATTATTTTGCATCGTATACCTGACACAAAATTGTATGTGACTTCTCTTAAAAAAGAGCTTTTTTTATTTTTATTGTACACTACAAAATTACATCAATCCAAAATGAATGTTTAATTGCAAACGTACATCTCTCTCAAAAAACAACGGATACTTGTATGCATTTTTTCAATGACAAGATAATAAAACACGTGATACATTACAATACAGTAAGTGTGCAGAGATATGGCAGAAACAGAAAGCAAAGTGAACTGATAGCAGGTTTCAAAAAGGCATTTAAGAGGAACAGCAGGGTATTTAACAAGCAACTGATTAAACTAAACTAGAGTAGATCTGGTAAACTATGAGCACCACTGTAACAGCGGCCTCTGCTGCCAGTGCGCAGTACTGATTTTTGAGCTAAGCAGCTTTTGCATTCTTGATTGAGTTGTAAACAGTGTATATAGTGATTAGGATGTCAGTCACTACACCAAATTGTTATAAATTGTATATATAATTTATGTATATATATATATATATATATATATATATATATATATATATATATATATATATATATATATATATATATATATATATAATTAAGAGGACTTGATTAGTGTGACAACAGTTTATTTATATCCATAAGCAAATCATGTAGTAAACGATGGTTATCGGACAAAATGAATGAACAAAGTATCTGAAGTGATGTTTAAGCACAACATTATTTATAGGAAGACATTCTAGAGGTTGAATTCCCCTTCACATCTTAAAGTATTATATTATTCAAATAAACATCTTGTCGAAGCTGCACAAGAAGGCAGTTCAGATGCAAACCTTCTGCAATCATTTCAGCTGTCGGAGGGCAGAGTTTATCTTTCACATTCATTTACTCTACATCAACAAAAGAAGAACATTACCTACTCCACTGTTGCATTAACCACATTTTATGAAAGGTAGGAAAATCAGGATACATGATTCAAATAGTCCTTCAGTATTTTGGGAATATCCAGACAATCTATGCAGCTCATTTTGTTTTCCATGGGAAGGAACTTCCAAAAAGAAAGTCGCGCCTGAGACATCAGTGTTTTTGGACAAACTGCGTATAGAGAGGATTTGATGTTAAAGTCACATAGGAACGAATGACAGCATGAAAGTAAAGCAGACACACACACACACACACACACACACACACACACACACTGAGTGGTTTTCATACTAAGCTACTACATCCTAAATGCTACATAACTGTTTCACCCAAATCCATGAGCGTAGCTTGACATTTATGTTGGCAGGAATGAGGGGTTAACTGGAAATCACCAATACCATACAAAACATGAGAAGATTTAATGAGGCGAGCCCTGTTCAGTTTAGTATCCATTGTTACTAAACAATTGGCTGTTATATTATTTTCTAACACTGCATCGTTACGCACCGTAAAGCTCAGGCACCAAAACATACCAAAACAATTTCAAATGATTAAACTGTAGTGTTCTACCTAGTTATGAGCCTTATCTTTCAGCTCACCAGAAGTCAAACATCTATGTATGCCACACGGCTGTCAGTCTACCAGAAGATACCAAAGCAGATTCAGCTTCAATACACAACTGAGATTGAGGGAAAGTATTATTTTGTATTTATTTTTCACGTCAGTGATGATGTGTCCGGGAGCATCACGTGGTGGTAGATGTTAAAATAATAGATATTAACAATTTAAAGTCTATTCAATTACTTAGAGGATTTATTTTGGATATGAAAATATGTATATATTTGTTTTGCCTCTCCCATGCACTAAACCTCGCCTTACAGACACATTAATGTCAGTAGATTTAAGTGCAGATGGAATGTAAAAAAGACTTTCTGGTGAACAACACAAATGTGTTGGAGACTCACCTCTCTCTTTGAGCAGAAGCAGCGCTGCTTCATTCTGTCTGGTTGTTTTATCTGCAGTGACCGTGGGCAGATAGACACTTGCTCCAAAGTCTACGAGCAGCTGAATGTATTCAGGCCCGCAGCCGTATCTGAGACACATCTCCAGCACAGTTTTAGGCTGCTTGATGCGGCTCAGCATCTTTTCTTCAGTGCAGTTGTAGTCCGGGTTCGCGCCGTGCTGCAGTAACAGTTTGAAGCACTCCAGATGACCGTAACAAGCAGAAATGTAGAGCGGGCCCCGGCAGGCCGTGGCGTTGGAGACCCAGTCTGGGATCTTGGGCTTGACGTCCACATCGGCTCCGTGCCGCAGGAGCTCTCTCAGGATGTCCAGGTCTCCCTCTCGGGCCGCGGTGAGCACCGGGGAGCAGTTGTTATATGGGCTGCCGTTAGGGTCAGCTCCCGCTCTTAATAAAGCAACGACACAGTCTAGGTGTTTGCCAGCGACGGCTGTGAACAGCGGAGTCTGGGCTTTGACGTCCAGGCTGTCGACCTCGGCCCCGTGAGCCAGGAGCAGCTCCAGACAGCGCAGGTGACCGTGAGACGCAGCGGAGCGCAGCGGAGTGACCGGGACGCCCCAGCCGCTGCGCAGGTTAACACACCTCCTGTACCTGTCCTGAGACAGGAGCTCTGTGAGGAGTCCCTCGTCGTCTCTAAACACGGCCTGACTGAGCTCCTGACTGCAGCCCGTGTCTTCCTCCTCATCCTCTTTGGGTTGAAGAAGAGAAAAGATCTTTGATATGTCCATCAAACTCATGCTGGTGGGCTTCTCCAAACTGCTCACGTCTCCATTCCATCAGACAGCAAAAAAGAAAGAATCAATTTATTTATATCAAGATCTACAACATTAAAAAAGGGGCAAAGTAGTTTTTGCATTTAAATATTTTCCAATGTTTCAGTTTCCAGTCTCTTCGCTCACAGGTAATAGCGTGATATTCAGACCATAAGAACGATTATGAGTGTGATATTGCTTTAATAAAGAGTAAATATACGAAGAGCTTACTTTTTAGACACGATATTGCCAGTTACTTTGTCTATTTTTACTTTATTTCTGAATGTAACAAGCACGTCTGTGAACAACAAAGTCTCTGTGTTTCAGTGAATCAGTGTTTCTGAGTAAATCGAGTAAACAAAGTAAAAAAAAAAAAAATCTGTACTTTCTTACAAATCCTGACCAGAATAAACATGGATTTGATTTTCTACATATATAATTCCAATTTTCTAAAATTAATGGATGAAGACAAGGAACTCTTGGTACAGCTACACTTGGTATGTGCTCAATAAGATATTGTTTAAACATTTAAATAAAATATATGCTGACGCATTCCATTTATTTAACTCTGATTATTTGTTAAAAAAAAAAAAAAAAAAAAAAAAACAATGCATGCTTGGACATGAGTTTGGCATTTTGTGATTTTTATTTATTTATTTATTTTATTCATTTAGACTGGTGGCAGATATACAGTACAGTGTCCCATCATCAGTGCTTTCAATTTTGACAATGACAGCTAGAAATTAATAATAATAATTTGGCAATGACATATCAACATTTACAGTATCTGCACAGTTCATTATGAGGAATAACAGTCAATTCACAATAAAAGAGGAGGAAGTCGATTTAAGTAATTCACTAATTTGCCCATGTGATATTTTAAAAATTTTTTTTAATAGTTAGTTTTGTTTATGTATTTATTTAAGAAACAAACAGATGTATGTTTTGAGTCCACCAAGAGAAGTTTGGAGGCCCTTTGAATGATAAGTTATGCAGGTTATTGTGCCATGCTTCTGCTGTAATAAATAAATTGTAGCTTACCTGTCGAGTGTGAAGTATCCACAGAGAGAAACACATGAAGGCTCTGAAGCACCGAGGGTCAGTGTGACACACACAGATCTGAGCAGACACACGGCTAAGTTTAGGCCACAGATGCACCAGCCCAAACTTCCATTCTTGGAGGTCCAGAGGAATGGAGTTATAATTAGAAAGGAGATAGACCTGTGACAGGCACAGACAACATGAGCTGTTAGTGTAAGATCACAGCCTCACTGGAAGCCATCTATACATGTCTTATATCCACCGAGATCATTTGCAAAACAACAGTGTTGCGCTGAAGCCGTTGAGGATGTGTTATAATCTCAGTCATCTGTACCTTTGTCATGTTAATGGTCATTCCCCTTGATCCTCACAGTCACAGCTGTTGCACTGTCAGGAGCTGCTGATGACGTCAGCTGCTGAAGCACCTATACAGCCCCGAGAGACAAATGTTCACCAGTTGTTTTTGTTTTCTTACAGTCACAGAGTTCTGAAATCTACTGCTAAATGGAAATGTTAAGAGCAAAATTAATTGTTGTCTTTTTTTAATCATCCTGTCTGTTCTGATGACATGGTACCATCCTATTATTAACAGAAAAAGTAAACTTATATATAATGTATGTGTGTGTGTGTGTGTGTGTGTGTGTGTGTGTGTGTGTGTGTGTGTGTGTGTTAATGTGAAAGGCTCTGTGTACAGTCACTGATGTTTGGCCATAATCATTGCTAATGAATCTAAACATGAAAGGCTCTACATACAGTTCAAAAACTGATGCATGGAAATACTGCTAATGAATCTATATGCTGTATTTGTTTGTTCAATGAGGTTAGAAAATTTGGGATAAGTTTATTGTTCCAGAATGTGGCAGTCAAACGAAATGCACGATGAAGGAGGATTCATCACACAACACACACGATGCTGACTGCATGTCTAGCGTTGAACCTTTAAATAATTGCACACTGTAAATGTTATTTCTATGGCTTTCTTTCTGATTGTTTCCTGATGATGAATTCCCACACAAGGCTTTAATCTGAGGAGAGATTCCTGGGCTGCCATTGGATTAGAGGCACAATGGAGCACATTAACGAGAGTAATCCTGGAGAATATCACAAGTCCTTTCATATGACTCTGACGAGAGCGGACCATTACGAGAAGACAACAGTGAGGAACTACACAAATATAGTCAAATGTCTGTGAGTATCGATTATGCATTTATTATTGCAGATTCATTCATTCATTTTTGCACATTTATTAATATGGATCTTTTTTGCTTTTCTAAAACGTGTAAGAATATTGATATACTTATGACAGGGTATGCGTTAAATCAGTAAGAGAAAATACGTTTTGTACTCTCTCTCCCTCTCTCTAATAAAAACTTTATCTTTTTCAAATACTCTAGTTTAAAACACAATCATTGAAGCTTTGTGTTATTTGAGTTGAGTTGAATGGAAGGTGTTGGTTCACAGTTTAGGACTAGCGCCTAGTTCAAATCTTTATGTTAATTTGGATGTTATCATGAAATACTTGTCAATTTATTTTCAACTAAAGAAAGCTATAATTATAATCCTAATATACTCAGTTTTGGAGCTTTTCACACTGCGCTTAACACTGGGATAACTTCGTTCTTAAACCTTTTTTTAACCCCGGGTTTTGAGACGTGACCCTGGGTATCTAGTTCTGAATCCTAGTGTTTTGTTTAGCTTTATGTGAGTTTAATGACCATCTTTCATCTCAAGGCTTCCATTTCTTCTGAAGTTATCTTTGATTTGGTGTTACTTTTCAAGAAATGATGAGGCTATATTCAGTTGTCAAAATGCAGCTGACCCTATCTACAGGTGCTTTTACAATAGTTTTAACAATGTCATGTGTTATTGCACATCATGTATTTTCAGATTAACGTAAGGGTCACTACAATGGATGCTGAGCTGGAGTTTGCCATTCAGCCCAGTACAACTGGTAAACAACTTTTTGACCAAGTATGTATGCTGCATGGAATTCATCAAATGCAACATTGACAGTAGACCCTGAAGAGTGAACAATCAGTGACATCACTCATTTATCCTCCTGAAGTTGTGAAAACGATTGGACTCCGAGAGATCTGGTACTTTGGACTGCAGTATCAGGACAGCAAGGGCTTCTCTACATGGCTGAAGCTCAATAAGAGGGTTAACCTTCATCATATTTGCTTTATTTATTTATTTATTTGTTTTTTGACAAATAATTACTAGTCATTATTAAACACTGTGATTATATATATATAAAAAAGGTATATTTATAATGTAGGTTGAATAATATGTACGTTTATAAAATAAAAACCTCGATATTTTCTTTAACAAAAATGAGTACAAAAAATATAGCCCTTTACAAGTTTTCATGATTGTGGTTGCCAGATGTTGAGAATTTTAATCCTCTTATCCCCTTTTCTCATAAAAAGACGCAGTTTCTGGCCAGTGTTTTACTGAGTAGCGTGACCCTGCAATACAGGAGGCTGCAGTTCCAAGACCACAGTCCTAGGACAGCATTTCTATGTTTTTCAATATAGGCTATGGGACCTATTTCCTAGTTGTAAATCCAGTTTTCTTAGAAAGAAAAGCCTTTTTAATATATACTTTGGATATAATACCTGGGTCCTATTTCATTTTTGTTAGTAAGGTTTTCTTTTTTAGAAAAGCCTTTTTAAGCCTTTTTAATATATACGTCTGGTGTGCAGCTGGCTTAAAGTTCAGGAAAATGTAAAATGTGATGATTTTAATGAATAGAAATAATATGATGAATATGATTTGTATGCATAACAATTTTTGGTTTAATAATGGATTGTTGTTTTTAATTTTAGAATTGAAATTAATCCCACACACACACACACACACATATATATATAAAAGAAAAGAAGCATTGAATTGCTCCTGTTTGTTTCAGGTTTGGTTCAGATCTCCTCTGATGGAGCAGAATTTAAATGAAACTGCTGGTATTGCAGGATTGTACTATTGGTTGCACTTTATATGTGCAACCTTTCAACCATACATGCTTTTTTAAACACTGCGTAAAAAGCTGTAGGCAGCAAATCAAGCCCCAGCCCCTTTAATAGCTAATGCTAAAAGTAAAAAACACTTCCCAATAAGGTCTCTTGACAGTACAAATTTTATGTGCAAAAACTACATTCTCTGTAAATAGCAACTGTCTATGTTCTATTTTCTGTTCATATTATTGTTAATGTGTAATAGTATCTGTATTTCTGTGAATACAGAGTTTTCCTTTGCATCGTTTAAAAGAACATAGTGAAACACATCTTACAAATGCATTTGTGTTTATATGTTAGGTGACTGCTCAAGATGTCAGAAAAGAAAACCTATTGATGATTAAATTCCGAGCAAAGTTCTACCCTGAGGACGTGGCTGAAGAGCTGATTCAGGAAGCTACACAGCGTCTTTTCTTCCTCCAGGTGAAAGAGGGGATCTTGAACGATGATATCTACTGTCCACCTGAGACGGCCGTTCTCCTGGCCTCATACGCTGTGCAGATGAAATACGGTGCATACAACCACGAATATCATGTGCCTGGATATTTGTGCAAAGACAAACTGCTGCCACAAAGGTGTTTCTCTATTCTTTTAAGATCTTAACACCAACTCTATTCTGTTTTTTTTAACACCAACTAAGATTTTGAAAGCTGCTGTTTTACATACAAATACCTTCTTCTAGAGTTCTAGAACAACACAAACTGACTAAAGAGCAGTGGGAAGAACGAATCCAGGTGTGGCATGAGCAACACAAAAGCATGATCAGGTAGAACCTTTACAACTTCTGAACCTAAAACTAGTTGTTTGAGTGCATGGTCAGAAAAGCTTTATCTCCACAGAGAGGACGCTATGATAGAATACTTGAAGATTTCCCAGGATCTGGAGATGTATGGAGTGAACTATTTCAGCATCAAAAACAAAAAAGGATCTGAGCTGTGGTTGGGTGTTGATGCTTTGGGACTCAACATATATGAACGTTCAGACAAGTACACCTTTATCTATATTTTATTTGTAATACAACTAATTAGATTTGTTATTAATTCTATGCAATGAACCGTGCCCAAGTGTACCACACACGTCTTGAAAAGTGGAGCCAAAGCATTTTGATCGCCATCTGGTGTTTGGCTGCAGTATAGATTAAAATCCCCGCCCTTTCGATGCAAACGAATGGGAAATAAGCCAAACTAAAAAAATAAAATAATTTACAGGTCAAATAAATTTTTTTTACCAAAGATTGTTCCCATCATTTTAGGTAGTTAGTTATCGTGCTGATGTATGTTCAAGTGCTTGTTTTTCTAGTAGGTTTGCCTTTAATGCTATAAAAACGTCATGATTGTGAGCTTGTGATTGGGTCTGGGGGAGTTTGGGCGGGACTTTGATATCGCTCACTATTCTCTCACGGCCCCGCCTCCTGATCACTACTGCACAGACTCAGGCTCCAAATTACGTCACTGGTGCAAGATGACAGCAGCCATACTGGGGTGTTTTGGCTTCACTTTTCTATAGTGAAAGGAAGTGGAGGCGTGTCCATCTTTTATTAGTCTATGACCATGCCATGTTAGTATTCCTGTTTTTCAACAGGCTGACACCTAAGATTGGATTCCCTTGGAGTGAGATACGGAATATTTCTTTTAATGACAAGAAATTTGTCATTAAACCCATAGACAAAAAATCACCGGTAATTAAGTATAATAATACATTTAACCCTGCATTAATTAATTAATTAATTCATAGTCTTTCATCTGCTGTATTACATTTCCTTTGCTCAAACACAGGACTTTGTGTTCTATGCACCTCGCCTGCGCATCAATAAGCGTATTCTGGCTCTGTGCATGGGAAACCATGATCTTTACATGCGACGCCGCAAGCCAGACACCATTGAGGTGCAGCAGATGAAAGCGCAGGCCAGAGAGGAGAAGAATAAGAGACAACAAGAGAGGTGACAACATTTATAACAGATTTATCACACATAGCATCTCCAACACTGTTTTTGTGATACCAAAGACAAAATCACTTCATCTAGGATACTGTCTTTTATGCAGACTGTATCTTTTATGAAAGTAAATCTTTAACACAATAGCTCTGTTCTAAAACTTAGTGAGCTGTCTATCTAGACAGCTTTTTAAAGTGTTGTGGGCATGCTCCTAATGTCAAGGCTGTTCCATAAGGTAGGCAGTAACATGTGGCTGCTTTATCCACCTTATTGTTCCTGTAAGGAAGCTGCAGCTGCGGCAAAACTGTAAATTTGATGTGTCTGGCTTCTGGTGTCATCTGCTTCTAGCTATTTTTAGCTGTACAAAACAGCTCGCTTTGCTGCTTGATATTGCAAACTAGTGTGTCTTACCATATTATTTTAATGTATTATCTTAATTATGAACACACTGGTTTGTAGTGCAAACTGTTTTACCATTTACTGCACATTCTTTTTCTTCTTGTTATTTCCCCACAGCAGCTAATGAACCGGAAGTCTAACACATTCACAGAAAACGGCTTACTTCTGTGTTGAAAAATAAGGTGGATAAAATACTGGTGTGCGAAGTAGGGTCGCTCCCTAAAATAAGGAATTTTTCTTCACAGAAATTTGAGAGAGGTGTTGGTCGTATTATTGCACTGCAAATAAATAAATTAATTGCTACAATTGTTGCTGCAAGAGAGCCACATATTCATTATATATATTCTTTAAAGCCGTCTGTGCACGTCACAAGCATATTCCACTGGTTGCAATCGGCTGCATGAGCTTCGGCCTTTTCCTAATTAACCCTGGCTAACTTTAAGTTCTCTTTGAACATGCTTCGCTAGGCCTTCTTCAACTTCGGTGTCCATTGAGTGGCCTCAATGCCATAGTGGTCAAGTCACCTTTATTTATATAGCACTTTATACAATACAGATTGTGTAAAAGCAGGAAAATAGTGTGTTGATAATGCAAAAGGACAGTGGGAAACACTAATTTTTTCAGTTAAAGTCAGTTCATCGATTCAGTGATGTCATCATCCAGCTCAATTCATATCAAATAGTATCTGTGCAATCAAGTCGACAATGTTGCCAGAAATTAAATGTCCCCAAATAAGCAAGCCAAAGTTGACAGTGACAAGGAACTAAAACTCAATCGGAGGCAGAAATGGAGAAAAAACCTTGGGAGAAACCAGGCTCAGTCGGGGGCCAGTTATCCTCTTGCCAGACAAAACCAACATGGCGTGGTTTAATTCCAGGCTGCAACACAGGTCAGATTGAGCAGAGGAATCATCTGGTTCCCGTGGTCTTGTGCCGATGTTTGTCGAGGTGATGAGGTGTTCACAGGGGATCTGTCTCTATGGTTCATCTTGTTGACATGGTCTCTGCTGACATTCAGGGCTGTAGAGGTTGTCTCTAGGTGCTGATCCACCAACTGATCTGGATACAGACTGGATCTGGTGGCTACAGTGACCCCGGAATAAGAATGAAAGAGACTAATATTAGCGTAGATGCCATTCTGTGGTCTTTGCTAGGCACTGATCCAATTGCCACAGGACTAATGTTAGCGTGGATGTCTTTATGTTGTGTTTTTTAGGTTTTGTTTGACTCGTTACATGATGTGGGGAATGTGTTTGAGTCAGCACTGCTGAAACATGTCCAAATTGTGGGCAATGGGCACTGTTTTTTCCAGGTCTCACAGGCATTGATTGTCATCAGTAACATGATGACACAATCTCCCGAGCCTATAAAATGGTGCAGTGAAAAAGTGGTATTCAATAACATCAATTAATACATTAATACATACAGTATATTAGGGTCATTGGGAATGTGCTGAGGTTTGTTTGCCTAGAAGTGATTGTCTCTGAGATTGTCTCTGATGAGGGGTCCAGGCAAGGAGTTCTTGCCAGAACAGCTCAAACATCTGCTCCACTGACGTGCCTCAAGCCCATCTCAAAAGTCAAAAACATCAGTCTTAGAGAAAAACTGAGATGACAAGTGAGCACAGTAATCTCAATTTTAATCCATGCTTGTGAATCATGGACACTCACATTAGAGACCTGCGCAGGATGGCTTTTTCAGTTATGTCATGTTCACCCATGACATTCACATTTTGCCCCACTTCCACCCACAACAGCCCACAGGTAAAAGTAGAGGTTAATTGTTCTGTACCTGTAATTGCCAGCGCTCCTCTATTAATATGGTATGTTTCTGCTTGCTCTCCTGTTGAATAAAATAATAATAATAAAAAAAGAAACCATAACAAACAGAAATGATTAATTATCCCCTTAAATTTTAGAACATATATTTAGCCCAAGTCAGAAATAATAACAGTTTTGCAATGGAAGATAATAAAAACAAAAACAAATGAATCTTCACATACACCTTTAAAGCCAAACAGAAAAGCATTTAGCTATATACTGTTTAAGAATATACATAGAGGCTTTTTGCCTTTAGCAATGCATATCCAAACATTAAACAATAACTATTCATATCCCCTAATAACAAAACAGGACTGTCTTCAAATATATATAAAAATTTATATTATTATCCCCTAATAACAAAACAGGACTGTCTTCAAATATATATACTGAATTACCGGAATTAACAATAACTAAATGAATAAATATGTAGGTCTACTTAATGTGTCTATGTCATTCACTGATGTCATACACCAATGAGGGATTCAGATTAATGTGTCTTTGCTTCAGTATGCGACTACAAATTCTGAAAGCTCTCTCCTGCTGGGATGCAAAGTACATGGCAAATTCTTGAAAAGCAGCCTTTTTTGCTGGTGGCAGTCTGTGTTTTCCTCATCAAATCCCAGTTCAACAACTAGCACTTTGACAGCAAGGATTACAGATTTCATGCACTTTGACAGCAAGGATTACAGATTTCATTATCACTTTAAGCATGTAAACACTTGCTGCGAAATCAGCAATGAGTGTTAGTTGTTTTTGTTGCGAAACTGTTCAGCAATAGGAGTTTGTATGCATGTAATCCATGGCAGACAGTGAACAAGAATCATATTATCTCACTTTAAATGGCTTCAAAAAAGTCACCACAGTTTGAAGAGTACTCTTGTTGATGTACCCTTCTTTGTCATACTGTTTGTCATATTTTGTTATTGTTTTTGTAAAATTCTTTGCATCATACTGGTGAAACACAGAACTGGCACTTTTTAGCATCCACATGAGATCCACTTCCGAAGATCAGCTTGAGTTGCAGGCTAGAAAATCCGAAGTACTCTGCTAGTAGAGAGTTTCATCTTTCAGAAGCTGCCATCTTCAGGTGTTTTTTTTTTTTTTTGTCCATCACAGTGAACAGGAATTCACATGAAAGACGTCATAGATGACCTGCAGCTGCTTTACATTTTGCAAAGACACCAAAGAAAAACTGGCACTTTTTGGCATACAGTTTTATTCATACTTCAGTATGAGTCAGTATCAGTTTCAGTTTTTGCTGTTCTTCTTGCATTTACATGACTTTAACCAGCAGATGTCCTCATCATACTATGTTTCAAGTCCATCCAATCTCCATGATGAGCTTCTCTGTTGTCAGCGAGCATGAGCCCGTTAAATTGGAATAGGTTGATTGGCTGTCAGTGTTTTATTGTTCATCAGCTGAGAAAAAAAAAAAAATGTTGTGAAAGTGATCTAAACAATATTGTTCCTTATTATTATTATAATAGTTGTAGTATAGACTCTTACTATTCTCTTAAATGTATAATGATTTTAAGGACTTTATAGTTAATGTTATTGTTATTTGTCTTGGTCTAAATGGGCCTGAAATCGTAGTTTGTTTCTATGTAATGCATTGTGGCTGATAGAAAAAAGGTCCTCTGATAGATTTTGGTCCAAATGTCAGTCGCCACAGTGCATCCATATTTCACAATTGTCATGGTCATGCTATCTGCAACAGCTCATTGTGCCTTTTCTTTCCGTCATTTCAAAATTTCAGATTTTGGCTGCTGTCAAAGAGGTGTTGCACTAGTTTAATAAAACCTTAGCCAAGGACAGTGCCATAAGGTCTTAGGTTGGCACAAAGAAAGTCAACACATTTTTATGTTTTTACATATTTTAGTGCACTTGACATTTGACACTGCCTCCATCGGAGGCAGCACTGGAACAGTTACGAAAGGCAAGGGAACTAACTTGTGCAGTGCAGTAAACTGGGTGAATGGAAAGGGCCATTCTGCCTCATCTAGCCAGTGCTGGGGAAGTTCACAGCATATTTCAGTCTTCAGCAAACCTGAGCCAAGGAGCCACCACTCTTTTTACCAGGAGTAGCTGATAAAGAAGGCAGAATTATGTCTGTCGGGATGCTGGTCTCAGCTCTGACAGTTGTCAGCCTCCAAAGTCACACTTTATGCATCAGCATCTTGCTCACTGGGGCCAGTGTACCCAGTACCATTGGGTGATCAATACCATAGGTTCAGTTACAGGCTCTGGTTCAGAACAAAGCCCCCATGTTAACCATATTGTTCCAACAGTCTTGAAAGAAAATGCGGAGTACATGTCGCTCTTGGCAGAGGTCACAACACCCTTGTGAAAATGAGCAAAGGACTCCTGCTCTCAGAGTTGGAAGGGCAGGGATTTCATTCTACCTACTTTCTCCTTCCAAAAAAGGATAGAGGCTGACGACCCATCTTGAATTTAAAAAAGGTTCAACAGTTATCTACAAAAACTACCTTTTCATATGTTGAATCTGTCAACCCTCTTCACAAGAATAAGGCAAGGGGACTGGTTCACCACAGTGGACCTCCGGGATGCCTATTTTCATATTCCCATCCACAGAGATCAGGATGGATCCAGGAAGTACCTCACTTTTTTCTTTCAAGACAGGTCATACGAGTACAAGGTTGTTCCCATTGGCTGTCTCTAGCTCCTTGTAGTTTTACAAAGTGCATGAATACAGCATTTATTTTCCTCCATCGGCAGGGAATTTGCATCATTAATTAATTGGATGTTTGACTGATATGTGCCCAAACCAAACAGCAGGAAAGGAGCGATACACCCCTTGCAGAATGGTATCGTATTTGGACTTGTTTATTTGGATTTTTTTTTTTCTTCATTGATGATTATTATGATGAAGAGGAGATGTTATATTTTTTGGTGGGATATTATTAAAAATCAGTGGAGTGTGGACATAGGCTTCTTGGTCTTATGGCAGCAGCCTCTCAGGTAGTGCCACTAGGTCTACTTCACATGTGGCCATTACAGCAGTGGTTCAAAAGAAGCAAAGTGTGAATGCAAATGAAGGCGGTCAGAGATTTTTTTCAGGAGGATCCAGAGTGTATTTCAGCCATGAAGTTGTGGTTTTAAAAGTCAGGCCACCAACAGGACGTCCTTTGGGATCAGAATTGTTCAAGGGAAAAATAATAAAGGCTACCACATAAACCGTCAAGGGAGAACGCACTCTCTACAGCACTCGTACAGGGTCTTTCCATGAAGGCCTTACATCTTTCAGGAGTGGCAGCCTATTTTCTGTCAAGTGGAGGACCCAGACCAGGAGAATATAATTGGACTCTGGGCCTTTTTTATGCCTTTCCCTCATTTCTACTTCTGCTACCAGTACTTCTAGCTGTGGATGCCAGATCTGGTTCTATAAACATCTTCTTGAATTACCTTGTGTCTTGTCTCGGAATGAAATGGTGTCTACTATTGTGTTTTGAGATGACATCACTGAAGAATTAGCCAAATCAAACTGCATCACTTGCTGTCTCGCTAATTTGCTGGATTGGCACAATTTGTCAGCATAGTCCAAGGTGAGTTCAGATTCTCGTAACTATCATTCTCTTAGTTTCTTATCATATAAACCAAAAACAATCTGATCACAAATCATGGAGTCTGGAGTCATTTTTCCTCTATCTTGAGGTCTGTAAGAAAGCAATCAAAAGTCTATCCTTCAAGCTGCATTCATATTCTAAATACAAATCGTTCATAAGTGTCATTCTTTTTTGATAAACAATGAGCATCAAATTTTTCCAATATCATTCAAAGTTTCTTCTTCTCTGCCTCTTCCTCAAAATTAAAGTTGTAGACATCCACAGTATCTGCTCCCGCAGTGGTAAGTAACAAGGCAATCTTTCTTTCATCCACAGCATCCACTTGTCCAATAGCTGCAACATACAACTCAAACTGCTGTTTGAATGTTCCTCTAAATCGTGTCAACATTTCTTAGTGGTTTGATTGTGTCCATTTTGTTCTTGTTACCCCACTCCTGGTAAGATGTAATATTCAACAGAACAACAATAGAAAGAAAAGTCAAAGGATTACTGGTGCTGGGATCTTTATTCCATACGAAACAGCCATCATGCACAAAAGACTACTATTGCCCCACTTAGCAAATGAACTTAATTTATACAATTCATTACTGCCACTGGATGGACTACACAATATCTTACTCATTACACATCATCAACTCTGTTGAGCTGGTTTATGCTGGTTATGAGCAGAAGCTAGTTGCGAAGGACCAGCTTAGGACCAGCACATGGCCAGCCTAAACCCGCTCATGACCAAGTCAAGTCAAGTCAACCTTTATTTATATAGCAAAAACAGTTAAAAAAAAAAAAAAAAAACACATAATTCTATCAACATCAACACATAATTTATAATCTATTCAAAGGCTACAGAGAACAGATATGTCTTCAAGGATGACTTAAAAATGGCTAAAGATGAAGATGACCTCACATAGAGAGGAAGACTATTCCACAATTTCGGACCCCTCACCGAAAAAGCGTGATCACCCTTAGATTTATAGCGGCAGCGAGGAACCGTCAGTAACAGTTGGTCAGAGGACCTTAGTGCTCTAAGGATGTAAGGATGTAAAAGATCACTGATGTACTTGGGAGCGAGGCCAGATAATGCTTTATAAACAAACATCAAAATTTTGAAATCCACCCTAAATTTGACCGGGAGCCAGTGTAAGTTTCTCAGCGCTGGGGTAATGTGATCCCTTTTCCTTATTCCAAGTAACAGTCTGGCTGAAGCATTCTGAGCAAGTTGTAAATGAGATAATGCATTTTGGGGCAAGCCACTGTACAATGAATTACAATAATCTAACCTAGATGTAATAAATGAATGGATTACAATTTCCAAGTTAGAAGGGGAAAGCAAATATTTAATTTTAGCAATTTGTCTCAGTTGGTAAAAACTGCTTTTTACAACGGCACTAATCTGCTTGTTGAAAAGAAGGGAGGAGTCAAAAATTACTCACAGGGTCTTGTATGTTCGATGCTAACGGGCCTAGTTCGACGACTAGTCCAGGTTGACTGGACAGGGAGGATCCAAGAATCAGGACTTCTGTTTTGCTCTCATTTAATTGTAAAAAGTTATTTGCCAGCCACTGTTTTATATCTTTAAAACAATTTAATGCATTGTTAGATGCACGGTTCTTGTCTATACTCACGGGAAAATAAAATTGGGAGTCGTCGGCATAGCAGTGATAGGATATACTATACTTCTGAAAGATGGAACTCAGGGGAAGCATGTACAATGAAAATAACAGGGGTCCCAAAATTGACCCCTGAGGGACACCACATTTTAAATGAGACGAAGCAGAAGAGAAATTGGCCATGTTCACAGAGAAAGTCCTTTCTTTTAAATAGGAAGAAAACCACTGAAGGGTTGTCCCATGAATGCCCACCATGCATTCTAAACGTTTCAGAAGAATATCATGATCAATTGTATCAAACGCAGCACTGAGATCTAACAAAACTAGGACCACTGGCGAACCTGAATCCATAGATAATAAGAGATATCGTTTTGACCCTAAGTAATGCAGATTCAGTGCTGTGCAAACATCTGAAACCAGACTGAAATGTATCCAAAATATTAAATGCATTTAAATAGGAGTAGAGCTGAGAGTAGATGACTCTCTCCAAAATCTTTGACATAAAAGGCAATTTGGAGATCGGTATGTAATTATCATGTATTGCCGGATCCAGATAAGCTTTCTTCAAAAGGGGATGTATAATTGCATGCTTAAAGCTACTAGGCACAATGCCACTTGCTAATGAGCTGTTGACTATAGCTGTCACAGTGGCATTAAGTGTCATAAAAACTTCTTTAAAAAGACGTGTAGGAAGTGAATCCAGCTTATAGCTTGAACATTTCAGCTTAGCGACTATGTCTGCTATTTGTTCTGATGTAACTAGTTCGAAATTAGTCAGAGAACTGGTAACTGGAGTAGTTTGAGGTTGATCAAATGGAACAGGTATAATTCCACATTTGATTTGCTCAATTTTATGAGTAAAAGAGTGTAGAAATAATTCACAGTTCTCTTTTGAAGCTTCCAGAACAATGTTTTCTGTTGGACTTAAAACCGAATTAATTGTCTTAAACAAAACTTTCGGTCTATTTGCATTTTCAGAGATCACTGTAGAAAAATAGTTATTTTTTTTTTAAGGGAAGACCTTTGATCCTGGAAACATGGTTGCACTTAAATTGCCCAATCAGGGCACTGAGGAGGTATATAGCCTGTACACAGTTGTTAAGGAAAACAGCAGTGCATTTCCAGCTATCATCACAAGTTTCATTGAACTCTATTGGTAATGACAAAAAGTTCATAGTTGCTTTTGGGAAATCCACCCCAGATCAGCTATTGGTCTGCAATAAAGAGTCAGCACTGGGCTAGATGATATCAAAACAGGCTGGCCCACTGGGTGGTCAGGGAGAGTAAGATACCATATAGCAATGCATGTGACTCCTCCTATTAGAGTGGTAGCACATTCCACCAGAGGGATGGCTGCCTCCTGGGCATTATACAAAGGTGTGCCCTTAGAGGAAGTCTGTGCTGCAGCATGCTGGACTTCCTCACTTACATTTAGGTAGTTTTATCACCTGAATGTGGCTTCCTCTGTGGCAACCTCTGTCCTACAAATAGGGGGAGGTCTGAGTCTCTAAAACACTTGGTTCTATGAATAAGGTCAAGATGCCACCCAACATGATCACTCAGGGGCTAGGTGCTTCCAGTTTGCAAAATAAAAGAATGTGCTGGTAGTATTGCACCTGTATTTATAGAGGATGATTGCATACAGGTGGAGCAATTTGATTTGCCATCTCCTGACAGCTAGCCCTATAGCGAAGCTGTCCTATACGGTGGCCTGTTGATCTTATTACCTAAGTAATTTTTTACTTTTGATAAGTTAATTTACATATACATTTATTCATGAAGTAGGCGCTTTTATCTAAAGTGACTTAAAAATGAGGAATACAACAAGTGATTAATCATAAGGGGCAAATAAATACAAGAAGTGCTCGTAATATAAAGTTTCAGACATCATTAAAAATAGTACAAGCTACAACAGGTTAAGTGGGTGGAAAGATCATCCCACCAGCAAGGAACAGTGAATGAAAACATTCTGGGAAAGTGATTTTGTGCCTCTCTGTGATAGTACCATGAGGTGTCACACATTTACTGCCCTCAGGCTTCTGGAAGGGGTGTAGACCCCTGAGAGTGGGTGGAAGTAGGAGGGAGCGGAGCCTGTGTCTTGAACTTGATGCGAGCCACAACCAGTATACAGTGCAGGGAGATAAAAAAATGGTGTAATCTATGCGCTGTTAGGCGATGGCAGGTCTAAATGGTAGTTTGGTTAACCTAAACCCTCTCTCTCTCTGTTTATTTGACAGCATGGTGATTTCTGCCAAATGTGTCTTTTTTAACCATAGAAGAAGCAATAGGAGCTACCTGCCTACTATGCAGCATTGAGTGAACCTATGAAAGGGAATGTCATTGTTACATATCCTGGTTTATCCTGCTGTTTAATTTGGCCATACTGTTTTATTACTGCTAGAACTTCCTTTGTAGATTCTCAGGGTGTACTCACAATAGGCACAGTTGCCTTTAGTCGAGCCTGAGCGCGATTATACCCCCTCCCCACTCCCCTGCTGGCCTGCACTCACATCTGCACTAAACATTCCTGGCCTGAGCACGCTTATGCCATGTACGAGATAACAGGGAAAAAACTACTTTCGCTGAAAGACTAATAAATTTATAATTTATGCCGTGCAGTGATTTTCACTTGCCTGTATCAGAGGATTATTATGGAAACAGCTGACATTAATGAAAGAATTTCCAGCTTTATTCGCAAACTACAATTCCTGTTCATCAATAAGGTGAGAACCAGACCCATTATAAACCTAAATATACTTGATTTAATTAAATTAATTAAAAAGTGTACTGTAGTAGTAGTAATAGAAGATGTTTGCGGTCGTAGTGATGACAGTAGAGCACAAAAAATACTAGCTGTTCCATGCTCCGGTGCGGTAAGCGATCACACTACATGCGTACCGCGTCCAAACCCAACTGAACCGTGCTCTGTCCCACCTGTTCCAAGCGAGCCAGGGATGGCTAAATGAACACACTAGTCAAATTAATCAGGCTTTGGGGATCAAACACGCTCTGGCATGGTTCAGATCGCCTAATGTGAGTACACCCTTAGAGGGTGGTGCTAGTGTCATCAGCCTATGAACTGGCATTATCATAAACAGGCCTCAGACGTTTAGGGTGTTCCTGTAGTGTCACTTACTGATGCGATGTCTCATTTCCTACTCAAGGAACAGGGTTACATGTGTAACTGAGACATTTTAATTCAACATCTTCTTGTAAGTAATATTTGTATTTGACATGAAGGGACTTTTAGAAAAAAAGACAGCTCACTAGATTTTGGAACAGAGCACATTGTTCTTCTAGAGATGACAATGTTTTTAATGCATGTTAATTTTAGAGCACTTCTGGAAAATGAGAAAAAAAGAAGAGAAAATGCAGAGAAAGAAACTGAGAAGATTGCAAGAGAGACGATGGAGCTCATGGAAAGACTTCGACAAATTGAGGAGCAGACCAAAAAAGCTCAAGAGGGTTGGAATTACAAGTGTCTACCTAGAACTACAAATGTTACATTTATAGTTAATGGGTTTGGTAAAGTGTGTAATTTCCCTCTAATTAGCGTCACCAAATAGAATTGGAAAAATAGTGACTGTTCTCAAATAGGTTTTCTGAAAATGGTTGAGCCATTGTTGCTGTGTAAGGCTGGATGCTCAAACAAACAGAGACACCTTCAATATTTCTATGATATTTTACTTTTCAGAATAGTTTATTTGTGTAACATTATAGTTGTGTCATCCAGAACTGGAAGAGCAGACCAAGCGAGCATTGGAGCTGGAGCGGGAAAGGAAACTTGCTCAGGAAGAAGCTGAGCGCCTGGAGAAAGACCGCAGGATTGCAGAAGAAGTGAAGTCAGCATTACTGCAGCAATCTGAGAACCAGATGAAGAACCAGGAGAATCTGGTATAAAGGATTATGTACTCAAAACCTTTTAGAGATACATTATGATCTTAGATGGTTAGTTCATTACCTCATATCATTCCATACATGTATGCATTTCTTTTCTTGAGAAACAAAGGTATTTTGGGGAAATATAATTTGGAATGACAGAATTGTGTCAATCATGATGTTCCAAACACTATCTTTCTTCTCTCTAAAGAAGAAATTATGAAGTGTGTACACCATGCTCTTTTACATACAGTGGGGATGGATGATGTCAACTCCAGCTTTCAATCTAAAAGTTCCCATTGTGGCCATTCACAAGTTAATTGTTTTATTTAGGAGACACCTAAAATACATTTACAATATTTAAAGTTCTAA
This sequence comes from Cyprinus carpio, assembly GCF_018340385.1. NCBI lineage: Eukaryota > Metazoa > Chordata > Actinopteri > Cypriniformes > Cyprinidae > Cyprinus > Cyprinus carpio. Next base: position 5,259,846 of record NC_056585.1, read on the forward strand.
TAATACCTTATTTTTCTTGTACTCTGCATTGCTGTAGTACATCTTTTCACCCTCTGCCTGAAACACTCTGTTTTAGTTACATGGATTTAACATTTATATCTTTAAAGGCAACAGAGTTGGCTGAGCTGACATCCAAGATCACTCTTTTGGAAGATGCCAAAAAGAAGAAAGAGGATGAAGCCAGGAAATGGCAGAGAAGGGTGAGAGTGTAAACCTATTGTTGCATCAGTTTTATATGGTTAGCCTCAGGCAAAGTAGTCTTACAATAGTTCACTGAGCTTTTTCTGTATGAATATCTTGACAGGCGATTATGGTTGAGGTAGACCTGGAGAAGACAAAAGAGGAGTTAAAGAGTAAGCTAATTGGGGTCCAAATCCAGGCAATGTCCCAGACGGAGAATGACCATGATGAAAATGATGAGAGCAGTGCTGAGGCCAGTGCTGAGCTCACATCAACTGGAACATGTCAAGACCGCAGTGAAGAGCAGCGCATAACAGAAACTGAGAAGAATGAACGTCTGCAGAAGCTCCTACAGGTGAGTATAAGAGGCAGTCATCATGTTTATAAAAAAGAGCTGTCATTGCCATGGGCGTTTCAAAAACCATTTCTAAGAACCTCTAAACACTGCACATTTTGTATGTCTTCCTATTCAAATACAACTAATTCAGTTCATAAGTAGAATTTTCTAAGATCTAAAAAAAATTATGTGTTAGACCAAGGAGACATTCAAAATGTGCAATGTCGGGGAGCTCCAGGAACAGGGTTGAAAACCACTGTCCTAATGGCTAGAGCATGTGATCCAGCACACTGACACATTTACATTTAGTCATTTAGTGATGGATGGAGAGTGTGATGGAAAATAGAAGCGATTAAAAATATCAAAAGAGCAACATGTAAGTGCAAATGACAAGTCTCGGTTAACCTAATGCAGTACACTTAGCAAGGTTTATATATATATATATATATATATATATATATATATTATATATATATATATATATATATATATATATATATATACACATACACACACACAAAGAAAAACAAGTAGATAGAATAGAAAAAATACTCTGAAGTAATGAATTTAGGTAAAGGGGTGTAGAGCCAGTGGTGGTTTTGTAAGCAAACATTAATGCCTTGAATTTCATGTGAGCAGCTACTGGTAGTCAGTGCAGATGAATAAACAGAGGTGTGATGTGCGTTCTTTTAGTTTCATTAAAGATTAATCTTGCAGTGGCATTTTGGATTAATTGTAGAGGTTTAATAAAAGTGGCTGGAAGACCTGCCAAGAGAGCATTGCAATTGTTCAGCATGACTAGAACAAGAGCTTGAACAAGGAGTTGTGTTGCATGTTCTGAAAGAAAGGTCCAGATCTTCCTAATGTTGTATAAAGCAAATCTGCAGGACAGGGCAGCTTTAGCAATGTGATATGAGAAATTCAGCTTATCATCAGTCACAACTCCAAGGTTTCTAGCTGTTTTTGAAGGAGTTATGGTTGATGAGCCTAACTGGATGGTGAAATTTTGATAAAGTGATGGGTTTGTTGAAACCACAAGCAGTTCTGTCTTAGCCAGGTTGAGTTGAAGCTGATGGTCCATTATCCAACAAGAAATGTCTGTTAGACATCATAAGATGCAAGCAGCTATTGTGGGATCATCAGGATAGAGTGAGAGGTAGGATTGAGTGTCATCAGCATAGCAATGGTATGAAAAGCCATGTTTCTGAATGACAGAACCTAGTGATGCCATGTAGACAGAGAAGAGAAGTGGTCCAAGAACTGAGCCCTGAGGCACCCCGGTAACCAGATGTTTCAACTTGGACACCTCACCTCTCAAAGATACATTGAAGGACCTATATGAGAGGTAAGACTCAAAACCCTGGTGTGTGGTTCCTGAGATGCTATTTTCCGATAGGGTTGACAGGAGAATCTGGTGGTTCAGCGTATCAAAAGCAGCGGACAGATCCAGCAAGATAAGTATAGAAAATTTGGAAGCCGCTCTTGCCAGTCTTAGGGCTTCAATAACTGAGAGCAAGGCAGTCTCGGTCAAATGTCCACTTCTGAAGCCAGATTGGTTGCTGTCCAGGAGGTTGTTCTGTGTGACAAAAGGCAGAGACTTGTTTGAAAACAATTGTTCAAGTGTTTTCAATGAAAGGTAGACGGGAAACTGGTCTGTAGTTCTCTAAAAAAGTTGGGTTTCTTAAGAAGTGGGGTTATACAAGCCTGTTTAAATGTTGAGGGGAAAACACCAGTGTGAAGGGCTGTGTTAATGATGTGAGTAAGTGCAAGTACAAGAGCAAGTCAAGTCAAGTCAAGTCACTTTTATTGTCACATCACCACAGCACATGTGCCTTGGTGAGTGAAATTCTTGGGAGCGTGCACCAGAAATTGCAGAAACAGTTAACATATAAGCATACAAACTTCAACAGGTGAAAATATGCAATATGCACATACATATAGTCAGTACACACAGTGTACTATTGGACATACTTACAGTGAGCACTACACGTTTTACGCAATATGTACATACATACAGTTAGCACTACACATTATACACTATACACAGAATGTACACATTCTACATTATGTAGACATATATACGCATGAAAATATGCTAAGGTGCAACAGAGTGTATGTGGGCTGGATACAGAAATGTTTTGGATGTGCATTGGATGGAATCCAGTGGTAGCAGGTAGATTATTGTATTAATAGTTCGGTGTTGAACTGTTAAAGTTAAAGTGCAGTGTGTGGCCATACCATATTGTGGAGTATGCTGTAGGGTGTATTAGTTCTGACTGTTCATAAGTCTGATAGCCTGAGGGAAAAAGCTATCCCTCAGTCGGCTAGTGCGGGATCGGATGCTGCGGAGACGTCTTCCTGAGGGCAGCAGAGAGAGCAGTCTGTGGGAAGGATGGCTGGAGTCACTGATGATCCTGAGGGAAGCTCACCTCCAACAATGTGGCTGGCAGTTCGCACGACCCTTTTCAGAGCTTTGCGGTTGCCAGCGGTGCTGTTTCCAAACCAGGCAGTGATGCAGCCCGTCAGGATGCTCTCTATAGTGCAGGTGTAGAATGATCTGAGGATGCTGGGGCTCATTCCAAACTTCCTCAGTCGTCTCAGGAAGAAGAGGCGTTGATGTGCCTTCTTCAGCACTGCATCAGTGTGTGTAGACCAGGTGAGATCTTCACTGATGTTTACACCGAGGAACTTGAAGCTGCTTACCCGCTCCACAGGTGTCTTGTCGATGGTGATGGGTGTGTGTTCTCTGCTCTGTCTACTGAAATCCACCACCAGCTCCTTGGTCTTGTCTATGTTGAGTGAGAGGTGGTTCTCCTGACACCATTTAGTCAGGGTGCTCACCTCCTCTCTGTAGGCCGTCTCATCATTGTCGGTGATCAGGCCTATCACCGTTGTGTCATCAGCGAATTTGATGATGACGTTGGAGCTGTGTGTGGCTGTACAGTCATGTGTGTACAGGGAGTACAGGAGCGGGCTGAGGACACAGCCCTGAGGAGCACCAGTGTTGAGGGTCAGCGGGGATGAAGTGTTGTTGCCCATTCTGACAGAGATCTGTTTAGTCCCAGAGTCTGGAGCTTCGCAACAAGTGTGGCAGGCACTATGGTGTTAAATGCTGAGCTGTAGTCCACAAACAGCATTCTCACATAGGTGTTCTTATTTTCCAGGTGGGAGAGAGCAGTGTGTAGGGTGAAAGCAATAGCATCGTCTGTAGAACGGTTGCTACGATATGCAAATTGTAGTGGATCCAGTGAGGCCGGCAGCACAGAGCAGATGTAGTCTCTGACGAGTCTCTCAAAACACTTACTGAAGATGGGTGTGAGAGCAACGGGCCTCCAGTCATTCAAGCATGTGATTTTATTTTTCTTTGGTATGGGCACAATGGTGGATTTTTTGAAGCACGAGGGAACCACAGACAGACAGAGAGAGAGGTTGAAAATGTCTGTAAAAACACCGGCTAGCTGGAATGCGCATGCTCGGAGCACACGGCCTGGGATGCCATCAGGACCCGCAGCCTTGCGGATATTCACCCGTCGAAAGGATCGGGTTTCATCCTAGACAGAGACGGAGAGTGCACTCACATCTTCTGCAGCAGCCGCGGGAGCTCTCTCTGTGTGGGCGGTGTTGTGAGCCTCGAAACGAGCATAAAAGTTATTAAGCTCGTCCGGTAGAGAGGCGGCAATGTTCACAGTAGCTGGTTTATTCCCTTTAAAGTCTGTGATGATTTTGATTGCCTGCCACATGCCTCTTGCATCGTTGGTGTTAAATTGTTCTTCAACTTCATTTTTATATTGTCTTTTTGTGGCTTTGATGGATTTCCTGAGATTGTAACTGGCTTGTTTGAGATCATCAGCGTTTCCGGATTTAAAAGCAGATGTCCGCGCTTACAAGGCTGCTCTAACATCGCTATTAATCCACGGTTTTTGGTTGGGGTAGATGCGGATTGTTTTTGTCTGCACTACATCTTCTACACACTTCCTGATGAAACACGTTAAAGTTTCTGAGTACGCCTCTATGTCGTCATCAGACGCTGCCCGGAACATGTCCCAGTCCACGTGATCAAAACAATCCTGTAGTATAGCGTCTGATTGGTCCGACCAGCATTGAATTGTCCTGAGGGCGGGTGCTTCCCGTTTCAGTTTCTGCCTATAAGCAGGCAGCAGAAGAAAGGAAGAGTGATCCGATTTGCTGAAAGGTGGGCGTGGGAGAGATTTGTAGGCGTCCCGGAAGGGAGAGTAGCAGTGGTCCAGTACACGATCACCATGCGTGTTGATGGTGATGTGTTGAAAATATTTCGGAGCTATTGTTCTGAAGTTGGCTTTGTTGAAGTCCCCCATAACAATAAACGCTGCATCTGGGTACGCGGTTTCCTGCTCACTTATATTCCCATACAGTTCCTTGAGTGCCTGGTCTGTGTTGGCTTGAGGGGGAATGTAAACAACTGTGATTATGACCGCTGTGAATTCCCTCGGTAGCCAGAATGGTCGACACAGAAGCATATGAAATTCCAGATCAGGGGGAGCAGAAGGATTTAATAGAGTGTAGGTTCCTTTCATCACACCACGAGTTGTTGATAAAGAAACGAAACGCCCCCACCTCTGCTTTTCCCTGTGAGCTCTTTCGTTCTGTCCGAGCGGTGCACGGAGAACCCCGTAAGCTCGATGGCTGAGTCTGGAACCACTGCAGACATCCAGGTTTCTGTGAGGCAAATAATGCAGCAGTCCCTTGTCTCTCGTTGGTATGAGATAGGTGCCCGCAGTTCGCAAAGTTTGTTGTCCAGTGACTGAACGTTAGCCAGCAAAATGGATGGGAGAGGAGGTCAGAGGGGACGACGTCTGAGTCTGACGAGGACGCAGGAGAAATGGCTTGAAGGAGATGAGATGGAATAGGATCAAGCGGACAAGTAGAAGGATGATTGGAAAGGATGCGTTTAGAGACTTCTGCCTTTGTTGTGATAGTATGTCCTTTTAGCAGTGGAGACATTAGCAGAAAATTAAGAGATGATTGATCAATATACATTAAGGTCAGTAGGACTTTGTGATTCGCGTCATAGTCTTTCTGCAGCTCTGAGCTTAGAACGATGCTCACTGTAATCACTTACCCTGTAGGAACCATGTTGTTCCAAACCCGTAAAAGCTCAGTTCATCTTCGGAACACAATTTAAGATATTTTGGATGAAAACCTGGAGGCTTGAGACTGTCCCACAGACTGGCACGTAAATAACAGTGTTAAGGTCCATAAAAGGAATGAAAGTAGTCGTCAGAATACTCCATCTGCCATCAGACGGGCAATCTGGATTATATGAAGAGTAGGGAGTGCTTTTTGTAATTGAAGAAAACAAAAATAATGACTTTATCCAACAATTCCTTTGTCAACAGTCTCTGTGTCTCTCCATATCACCATATGCTGTGTATGCTCTTCTGTGTCATCCGCGCCACAAGGATGCGCTTTTTTTTTTTTTTAATCAAAGCTAAATACACGTAGAAAACATTGCATCCTTGTAGCGCGGATGACACAGAAGAGCATACGGGTTTTGAACAACATGGGGTTAAGTGATTAATGACAAAATTTTCATTTTGGGGTGGAGTATCCCTTTAACTAAAACATTTCTGTCAAATTACTTAATTATAAAAACATTGATAAATCATTCAAAATGCTTTCTTTAATTTCTTGTCGAACTTTCTGTTTTGCCTTTTGTATACAAGACACACATAGAAATTCTGAAGAACAAATAATGGTTACACTTTAAAGTGGTCATATGATGCTACATGCACTTTTACAAGTTACTTGAACTGAAATGTGTGTTGGCAGTGTGTGTACACAACCACCCTAAAATGATAAAAATCCACCTTTTTTAATCTGTTATAATCATTACCCCTTTCTCAAATCAAGCCGATCTCAGATGCCTGTCTGTGTGATGTCACAAAAATAGGCCCAAGATAGTTTGATTGACAGTAGTGTTTCAGCGCAGACTGGACTGGACTTAGACCTGCCCTGAGTGACTGTCATCAGTCCACCATTGTTTCACCGCCGGAGCAGATGTAGACAAGAATGACTCCTAAATGATTGAGGTGTTTTGTTGTTGGATGTAATAATAATGAACATAGCAGTCGTCATCTACTCCTGACATCTGATCCAGCTTCACCAACAGAAGCAGTGAGTGTAAGGCTTTTTTAATGAATCTTTGCAAATCACCATTCCAAATGTGCTAATTAGCAAGTTTCACGATGAATGCGGCTAAAGTAAACAGTCCCTCAGAGAGTGGGTTGGAAGAGAGGGGTGGGGTCAGCAGAGCTCATTAACATTTAAAGGAAAATGCTACAAAACGGTTTGCTCTGAAAAGAGCTGTTGACATGGTAAAAAAAGGTGTTGTTTTACACTTATTTTGAGTAATTTTTAAATAAATGTGTTAAAGGCTTTTCATTGTGGTGCTGAAGAATGATATCAACTTGTGGAAAATGGGCATCTGATGACCCCTTTAAAATGACTTTAATTCATAAATTATTAACATACATTATATAATGCTTAATAGATCATTAGTTAATATATATTCAAACAGCTAGAAACAAGAGATAATGTGCTTGTTATGGTTAACTAATAACCTTTATATACATTATATTATACTATACATTACCTAATGATTTACAGATAATTATTTAATGTAAATTAAAATGCTTAACAATGTCTGTAAACTTTCAATTCGTGTGATCATGGACTTCTTCAAAATCTACAAATTATTTTGACAGATATTATGCAATGATTAAAAGCTTTTGTAAATGTATAACACTGCTGCTGCTATTGAGATACGGGTGGGTTAGGCTAAGGTTTGCTGGTATGGGTAGGTTTAAGGGTTGGTTAAAGTGTCAGAAGTGTGCAGGGGTCAATTTGATTACTATAAGGGAACAGTTCAAACTGTTTATATCATGTTTTGATAAATCAACAAGTATTGTCTTGAAAAATGTATTTGTTTTCTCCTGCTGATGTACAGTATGATTCAAGGAATATTCTGTTTTATGATATACGATAGTATACTAATAATAAGTGTTGAGGCAATAAAAACATGTTTTGCACCCAAGTTACAGAGTGTGTGATGTCTTTAGAAAGTTACATTTTACTAACCATCTTTTACACAAACGTTGTTACGGCAGATGAATGTCTAATGCCCATAAAGAAACTGAATTATTAGTAAATGTTTGTTTATAAACATTTAGAAATTATTAATAGTTTCCACTTTGGATTGGTTACTGCAAAAACATAAACAAATAATTAATAAATGATTTGTTAAAATGTGAAAATAGTAGAAGTCTACACAACCAACAAACACCAAATATAGGATCTTTTACAGACTTTGTTTTTGAGATAATGAATAATATGCTAACATGAATAGTTTATGAAGTGCTTAAAAATTACTAATTAAGTTTTTTTTATTATTTACTTTGTAAATGTAAAATATATCACTAGGTAATATATGAACTGAAATTTTATGACATTTGTTAGCATTCAAAAGTACAGATAAGCTTGTAATCATTGTATAATTTCTGTTAAAATCATTTGTAGATTTTTAAAACGTGCTTGATCGTATGAATTGAAAGTTTGATGACATTATTAAACATTTCAATTAACAATAAATAATGATCTGTTATTCATTAGGTAATTTTAATAAGTACAGTATTAAACATTAACAAGCACATTATCTAATATTTCTAGCTATGTGAATATGTATATTAACGAGTGATCTGTTAGGCATCATTTAATGCTTTTTTAATGATTTATTAATGAAAGTTATTATAAAGTGTTACCCAAATGATCATATCAGTCCCACTGAAATGATACATACGATTTGTTTCTTTATGTCTTTGACAGGTTCTGAGCTCTGAGCTGGCAGATGCTCGTGATGAAAGTAAGAAGACTGCAAATGATCTCATCCATGCTGAGAATGTGAGGTTAGGGAGGGACAAATACAAGACCTTACGGCAAATCAGACAAGGAAACACCAAACAGCGCATTGATGAATTTGAGTCCATGTGAAAAACAAGTTGGACAGAATGTCTGTCAGTTAGAAGTATTAATAATCCATTACAGAGCATTTGAACTGCAGAGTCTAGTGATTTTAGTCTTTTGATGTGAATTAAAAAGCACAACATGAAGTAAAAGCAAGGGTAAATGTTGTGAACCTCTTGATTGTTTGAATTAAAGAAATTAGACTGTACTGAGTTCACATAATAAATAAAAAGAAACAAACTAAATTATTATGTGATTGTACCCCTGATAATCTCCAATGTGGTCATCAGAGCAGTTTATACAATAAAGTGACACGTTTCAACCACATGATCCTGGTGTTATGGTAAGGAAGTTTCTTCAATGTTTGATATGCTTCAGAACTCATGCACTATTGGTTTCATCAAACTGAAAACATTCCTGTAACACTTCCTTTGTTCAGCTGAATTCATGGTCCATGCTTCTGGAGCATATGGGCCATCCTGGGAGCTCAGTCAGCGATGCAGGTGTAGTTTTATTTTTTTTTACAGCTTGTCCTCCAATCCTCGTATAGCTCACAATTCTGTGATGAAAAGGGAAACGCCTATATCCACCAAAGGTCCCAACGACACCATCCTAAAAGCTGTGAGACAGGCCTTGAATGAGAAACAGCAGTAATTTAACATCTGGATCTGCTAAAGCAGAGGTGTAAAGTATTTGAGTAATAGCATTAGTACTACTAGCATGACTGATAGTTATAGCACTACTATACTGAAGTGTTACTTTGGGGAATCTATACTTTACTTGTGTTCTGGTAAAATACCTTTACTCAATTACATTTACAGGAAAAAACTCAACAATTATATGTAGACTTAAAAAGTACAAAGTACTGATGTCACGTCATTTTCCTTAAAGTCTGAAAATCTTTTAAAATCTAATGGATCTTTCTCAATAATTAAAATATAAAAATAGTATTTTTTCTTTATCCTAACAGGACTAAAAAGCCAGTCAATCATGTTTACATAAATTCAGCTTTTCTTTTATTTAAACAGCCAATTAATTATATTTTAGTGTACAGTAAATACTAATATGTGAGCAGTTTTTAAAGTTCACCAATTTTTTATTTTTTTCCCCAACATAATTGTCATTCCAGACATGCATGACTTTCTTCTTTTGATCACAATCATTAATGAACTGACTTTAGCTGGAAAAATGGTTACTTGTTATTGTCTTCCTGCATTGTTGACAATCTGTTTGCCTGTTTGACACTGTAAAGCTGCTTTGACAATTCATATTGTGTAGAGTACTATACAAATAAATAAAGGTGAACACTATTAATAGTCAATGATATGCCATGAAGAACTTTCCTTTGTTTGCTAAATGTCCACGTGGAAACTGGGAATGAGGAGAAACAGGAACATGAAGACTGATGAGAAGGACACAGAGATGAGTATATTTCAGGTAAGTCACAATCCAAACAATAGCAATCAACAAGAACAATCAGTGCGTGCATGGAGTGTCCTTATATCTGGTGCAGGGCTCATGAGATGATTGGATCCAGCTGATGATGATGATTGTGGAACGTGTGCAAGTGGTGGACCAGGAAGGATTCTTTGAGATGTAGCACAGAAGGTGAAAGCATGGTGACTGAGATTGTGACAGTCTCAGTACTTTTTACACCTGAACCAGCGCTCTCTCTCTCCCTCTCTCTCTCTGTTACACACACACTTTGAGTTTTCATGTTTTATGGGTTCATTCCATAAGCATAATGGATTTTATAATGTACAAACTGTATTTCCGATCCCCTTACCTAACCCTTACCTAAGCCTTACAGAAAACTACAAGCATTTTTAGATTTTCAAAAAACTGATGAAAAAATGTTCCCACAAGGTCAAAAAGTTTGGATATTGTCATCTTTGTGGGGACATTTTGTCCCCATAACGTAGTGTGTAACTGAACCACACACACACACACACACACACATTTTACATAAACAGAACATCAATGCTCATTCACGATGAAGTGGGTCTATTCTCTTTCTGTTCCTTTTATTAAATAAATAAAACTAGCCACAGTACAGAACTACATCTGACATCAACACAAACAGCATGAGAAGAGGAGAAAATGTACACCTGAAAATAATAAAAAGTGACTGCTGCATTTGCAGGAGCATTGTCCTTTCTGTCACCTTCTTTACAGCTTTCTCCTGCTCATTTAGGCACTGATGTTTTTCTTGCAAAAATAATTTTGGTCATATGTATTTCATGATGGGTATACATCATTTTGGTAAACAATTTTAGTCTAAACCTATTTCTAACCACAGTGTTTCTACAGGTTTTGGCTGTTCTTTATAGGTAGAGAATTACATAATGGTAAAAGAGAACGTTAGACAAGAAATCATAATATAATCAAGCCATTACTTTACAAAACTATAGGTTTGCACAGGAAAAAGTAACTCCACAAGTTTGAATAACTATGCCAGTGATGAGATCTCTGTATGATCTATTAAACCTTTGCATTCTTATTAAGGTCAAGGTCAAACATTTGCTAATACTTTTACTATGCACTCAAGATAACCTAAAAATAGCATTTCTTTATACAATATCAGTGAAGTCAACATGTCATACAAGCTGTGTATATTTTCTCTTGCTTCTGAAAAAAAAAAAACTCAAGATAACCTAAAAATAGCATTTCTTTATACAATATCAGTGAAGATGATATTATTTCAACTGACTTATAACAGATTACTCAATAACAGTTCAGTAATCTTCATGCCATATTGATGTCCAACGATATACACTTTTATGTTTTTGGTCCTGACTTTATGGTTTCTATTCATGTTTATCTGTGTAATGTATTTGTGGCTGGTGCAATCTTTTATGTAGGCTATAATACAGTTCTACACATAAAGTCTTGGAAAAATATATGTATTTTTGTCACAAAGAAGTAAAAAGGGGGAGGTCTTCAGCACCACTGATGGTTCTGTTAAATACAAAGAAATAACATCATTTAATGTCCTCACATGGATTGTTTGAGGCTACATTTACAGTATATAAGAAAAGAAAACCAAAGAAGACTGCTTGTTGCTCTCCATGTAAAATCAACTTTGTGCACCATAGATACACAAAAGACACCAGCAAAAACCCCTATTTTTTCTTCTTTTGTAATTGTTTTGTTTGTTTTCTTATTTGTCCAAGTTTGGTAGTAATCTTTGCACCTCACTCTGTCAAATTTGAGATTTGTTTTTTATCAGTTCAGTATAATCCATATTGTACATTTTGGTACAATCATCTACAAACATTTGTAGATCACTACAGATAGTTTTTCCTGAAATCTCTCATTTAGTCTTTTTGTTTCTTTTTTTTTTTCTCTTCATACTCTGAAGACTTTTGTGAAATATTGAATATATTAAGGCTTTCCAATTGTGCTCCCAGAAGGCCACCAGCAGAGTTTAGCTCTAGTCCTAATTAAACACACCTGAACCCCCTACACAAGGTCTTTAGGATCACCTGAAACTTGCAGGCAGGTGTGTTGGAACTAAACTCTGCAGGACAGCGGCCCTCCAGGAGCACAATTGGACACCCCTGGAATCATCATTCATAATATACTAATAATCATACATTATAAATAAAAATACAGACACCCAGTAGTTGAACAAAAAATATCACAACATATAAAACACTTAATTCAAACAGAAATCAGAAAAAAAAAAGTTTGGAACATTGACCTTACTGAACTTTCTTAGAGCACAACAAGACGGGAACAATCAGTTTAACTGTTTCAGACAAAAAAAGTATTTTACTATGCAATAAAGCATTGGCTGCATGCTGATTATTTCTCTTGAACTTTTTGTCATGCCAATGAAGCATTAAATTATTGAAAATCATTTTTTTTCTATCAAAAGCATTTGATAGTTTATTATGTTTTGCTTGTTTCTTTGTTACAACAGGACCTTTCAGCTACCTCTGATAAAACAAGAACAGGCCAAGCCAAGTTTTTTCCTCCGAACGTATATTTTTCATAGTAACTATATATTGCAGTCTTTTTTCGTCTTCCTGTTTTTAAACCAATTATCGTCACTGACTTTTTCAATTAAATGCATGTAACATTTGTTTTAACCTTCATATTGCAAGTGCATTGGCTCCAATGTTTGTATGTGTAACTCTCACTGATAGATCAGATCTTAATTGACAAACACTGTTTTTTTTGTTTGTTTGTTTTTTTCTTTTTCTTCAGTTAAGTGTTGGGACACATGCTCAAGGGTAGATCATTTGCTGTGGTGGATATTTATTTTAGGTTGCAAGATTCAGAGATTTCCCTTTGCATTTTCCCATCTATATTACGTACTTAGACCTAAACTAATCCAGACTGCATGTGTATGTGTAGTGGGTAAGGGTGGTATATCATTGGGGACTGGCCGTTTGAAATGTAATAGTTACTGAAGTTGTGGTCTGTCATGTATGGTGCAGGCTGGTAGTAGCAGGTAACGTTATTGGCATTGGGAATGATGTTCTGTTCACCCAGGACTTTAAGTGCTAGAATGGTAATCATATTAAGAGTCTGACGGCGTTCATGCCCCATCAAGCACACAGTGCTCTCATTGACCACTCTCCGAAGGGTCATCAAGTAATCATATTTACTTTTCTCCTCTCCAATAAAATGGTTGCGCAGGTATGATTCAATCTTGCGCTGCTGCTCATTCACGTCAGGGAAGTCAATAAAAAACCGTGAACACATGTAGCGCTCAAGTGTCTTAATTTCTGTTTCACAGGCAGGTTTGAAGTCCCGGACAAGCAGATTACTGTACTTGAGCAGGCCTCCACCCCTGATCTCTTCAGGGTTGCGTGTCGCTATAAGCCGGTAGCGTAGGTGGTCCATAGCCTGCTCAAAATCACCATACATGCTCTCAGCCAACACTGTAATGCAAGGCAGCTGTTTTGAAAGGTGTATGCGCTCATTAATGTCTGAAGATGATGGGTCCGATATCTTGAAAACCACCTCCTCACTTACTGATGACATAGATGTTTCTAATGTATGTGACACTGATACTGCAGAGGGTTTTAACACCTGTGAATGTGATTCAGATGGTTCTGTAACTTTAAAGAATACTTCAGAGGGTTCTATGACATCCAGAGATATAACTGATGATTCTAAAAGGGGTTCTGAGATTCTAGGAGATTCTAGATTTGCTGTTGAGGATATGGAAGGTTCTAGTGGCTTTGAAAAATGTGGTGCTGATACTGTGAGGCTTTGAACTTCTGGTAAAGAGACAAGTGATAATAGTTCTGGAGGTTCTTTAGTCTGTGGACTTGGCAAAATAAGTTCCTGAGTCTGCAGAGTGGACACAGGGTAGTTGTGAACTTGAAGTGATATAACATGTTCGGAGTCTGAAGAATTAGTCCCTACCGCTTGTGAGTCAATAGTAAGGTCTGCAGACAGTGATTTTAACATTTGAGATGCACAGTTTGTTGCCATAGTGACTGATTCTGAGGGTTCAGTAAGATATCTTGGTAATGTGGCATCATCAACTCGAGCACAAGGCTCAATATCTTTCTTTTTTGGAGAGGCTGAGTTGAGGTCATAACTGTCATTCGCCTGAAGTAAAGCCTCAGAATTCACATTAATGAGAGGTACCATTGCCTGACACTGTGCTGTCTGAACACTTTCATTAAAAGGCTGGTTTATCGTGTTTTGATCTTTGGGGAGAATACTGGGATTAGATGTAGGAATTAGAATAGTGACGTGAGTTGCTTCACCAGTTTCTGGTTCTGAAGTTTGCACTCGACTTTGAAGGCTTTTCTCTGGTGATAGACTCATGTACAATGTCTTTTCAGAATGCATACCATTCTCCGGAGCAGAAACAGTAAAAGCTCCGGTAAAACTGGCTAGTTCTTTAGACTCTTTAGAGTCATTTTCTGAGGCACTGGATAATTCAAAGCTTTTTGTGGTAAGACCTGACATTTTAACCTGCATAGGTAATGATTCTTTTGGGTAAGCATTAGGTGGATGCAAAACCTGACAAGTATTAACATTTGAATTATTTGACATTGATTTTTCTGGTGAATATGGTACAAGAGTTGTCTTTTTGGACATTTTCCGAGGTGGTTTGGGTGAGGAATGCTTGAGAACAACCATTTGTGAATTTTGGTTGTTTTTCTTGGCAGGGGGTGGTAAAGGATACTCTGCATATGATTCTAGTGTTGATTGTGTAAGAAATGTAATGGGAGCAGGTTGGAATGTGCATTGCTCACCAAAGGTCTCTGTTGTTGAAAGACAAGAGAAGTCTGTATGCACCATTTCTAGCCATGGTTGGGATTTAACTGGCTCTACGTCTAACATGTATTCTGTTTTGTCAGAATCTGTTTCATTAATATAAGTTATAACAGTGGGATCTGTTTCCTTATCAGACATAGTTTTTACTTCAACTATTTCATTTCCCTCCCCTGAGTCAACACCAGTTTCATTTGTATTTACTTCGAGCAGTGTCTCCGTTTGCAAAGACACATTTTCATGAAGTTCATTCTTTTCCTCCACATGCACCATTACCGAGTGCACTGATGTTTGTTCCATAGACACAGGCATAGTTGTGGTTTGAACCATCTCTGTTTCAACATCTTTGTCTGTTTCAAGAGTTGGTTCTTGTTCTGAATATTTAGACTGCTCTTTCTGACTTGTTTTACAATAACACTGAGAGTCACAGAAAGTCTGAATATCATCAGTTTTGCAGGACATGTCAAATTCACTTTCCTGGTGATGCCCTGTGTCACAAGAGCTGAGGAGTGGTTCATCCATTAGGGCTGTCTGAATTCCTTGATTTTGAGCTAAAGAAGAATCTTGGCCCTCTTGCCCTTCCACGATCTTCCTCCTTTCAACATCCAAATAAGATTGAAGCATACTGTCCAGGATGATCTGAAAGGAATCCACACTGAATTCAAACTGGCGTCGTAGAGAGTTGACGAATTTGAGCTCCACATTCTTACCACTGTTGTTTGAAAGGGAGATAAGGCTCCAACGGTCATGCTCAGTGAACACCTTGACCATTTTTTGTACATATGCCTCTTTCATGGTGAGAGCTGTAATCTTATCTTTGTTGACACCTTTAGGTAGAAAGTCCAGCAGACAGCCCAAAACAACTTCCTTGATAATTTGGAAGTCCTCTGGTTTGGGAAGCTCCACACCAAAGATGATATCCAAGTCTTTGTAGCTGGTGCCATTCTCTTTGACCAGCACATGACTGGCTGTAGAGCCATTGAGACGGACGTCTCTCACCTTGATTTTCTTCAAAATCAGTCTGTCTCTGACCACATGGATTATGTCTTTAGGCTTGATTTCAAGGGTTGGGAAATTACCCCTACCATGAATGGGAATGACCTCTGTAAGAACTTGGTCCAAAGTCTCCACCTGTTCTTTTGTCAGTTTGTGAAACCGGCGGTCATCTTCCATCTCTATTATGTTCACAAGATCTGGAAGGAATACAGACAGAGAGAAAATTGATTATATATGGGCAACATACATAAAATTCTAGTAAATAAAGTGTAATATAATGGCCACATTTGCTTGTTGTCTTATGTAATGACCTTTATGCTAAATTAAATGTATTCAGATACAACAACATATCACTAGTATACATCCACTGTATAAATACACAGTTTCATTGGCACAATATTTCACATGATGTACTAAACTAGGTGCTTAAAAAAACAAGTCTTTGGAATGATGTGCTAATGTTTGTTGTTTTTAATCTTGATTGTGTGGATTGGTGGGTAGTTTTTTGTTGTTTTTATTTTTGATAGTTTTGTGGTCTCAGCTTTATGACAAGACAGCTGAAGCTGCAAAGGATCTGAACAAGGAAGGTTATGCACTGAAATCAATTGAAGTAGTTTTAATGAGAGCCTGTTTGCAAGCATGGTTCTAACTGACTCTAATAATGGCAATGAAGACCACATGTTGGCAGTCTTACATCTGTTGTGTAGACAATGTTACAGTCAAGAAGAGCATACTTGTTTTTCAGATATATCAGAGACATTGGTTTTAACAAAGATGTTGACCTTTAACTGAGAGCATGAGACTCTGCATTGGGGGACAAAGAGGCCTACAGTGTTAAGCAAAAGAAGTAATCTATACATATAAACTCTGGATTGAAGCTCACTTCAAATCAGACACTGATTTTCCTCGACACAGTCAGTATTTTAATATCTATCTATCTATCTATCTATCTATCTATCTATCTATCTATCTATCTATCTATATGTGTGTGTGTGTGTGTGTGTTTTTCCTATCTCTGTAAAGAAGACTACTCTGGAAAATGGGACCAATGGAGCATTGAGGACAATCTAATTCTGAACACAAATAAAACAAAATAACTCAATACTGACTTCAGAAAGCACAAATTCACAGAACTACATCAGTGGTTCCCAATTCTGGTCCTGGAGTACCATTTTATTTGTCTCCCTAATCAAACACACCTGATTCAACTTATAAGTTCATTAGTAAAGACTCCTAAAAATTAAAATGGATGTATCATAAGAAAAAATGCAATGTGGGGTTACTCCAGAAACGGGATTCAGGACAACTGCCCTACTTCAATGGAGATGTAGTGAAAAGGGTGAACAGATTCAAGATTCTAGGTATTTAAATCACTTACCACCTCTACC
Source organism: Cyprinus carpio (assembly GCF_018340385.1). Taxonomy (NCBI): domain Eukaryota; kingdom Metazoa; phylum Chordata; class Actinopteri; order Cypriniformes; family Cyprinidae; genus Cyprinus; species Cyprinus carpio. Next base: position 5,276,991 of record NC_056585.1, read on the forward strand.
CTTGTGAAAAAGGTGTATAAGTGCCTTTTTTTCCTCAAAAGGCTAAAAAACAAGGCATCACCAACTACAAAAACTCAGTCTGATACAAGTTGCTGCTCATCAGACTGGAAAGGCCTACAGCAGAAGTCTCCAACCCATCAGATGCAAACCACTGTCTTTCTTTTGAATGAGAAAATAATAATGTAAAACCTACAGCATGCTGTTCTACTGAGCGGTTTGCAATTGCAGCTCCATGTAGCTTTGTTTTTTCTGTTAGAATCTCTAACTTACTATTGCTTTCTGTTGTTAATTAATATACCTGATTCAGGTTATCAGCTCATTAGTAGAGACTCCAAGATCTGAAATCAGTTTGTGAGATAAAGGAGACAAGAGAGATAAAGGAGACACACAAAATGTGCAGTGATGCAGGGCCTCAAAGAACAAGGTTGAGGACCACTGTTCTACGGCATCGCCAAAAAACCCACTCATATAAGTGAGAGTCAATTAAAGATCAAGAACAGCCAGGCTCCACACAGATTGTATGATAGCTTTTGTAATGACGTCTGTGATTTGCAGAGCAAAATCACTTGCACTGTGTAACCCTAATAAGAGCTCTGGGTTAACTCTTCCATTTGTTGTAGGAGATTGGTTTAGACATTTCAAATGATAAACAACACATAGTATGTGTAGCATCTCTAGTCAAAAGCACCTACAATAGACATGTGAGTGTCAGAAGTAGAGCCTGAAGCAATGAAAGAAGGTTGCCTAGTCTGATGAACCATGTCTTCTTTTTGATCTGGTAGATGGCAGCAGGATGCACTATGGGAAGAAGGCAGAAGCAGTGCTATGCCTGGGCAATGTTCTGCCGGGAAACATTGTGTCCTGGCATTCATGTTGACGTTGCTTTGACATACAACCTAGCCAAAGATTTTTGCAGACCATATACTCCCTTTCATGGTAATGGTGTTCTCTCTTGGCAGTGGACTTATTCAGCATAATAACGCACCCTGTCACACTGCAAAATGAATGCAACGGTTTCAGGAATGGTTCAAGGAACATGATAAGAAGTTCAAGGTGTTGCCTTGGCCACCAAATTCCCCAGACCACAGTCTGACTGAAGATCTATGGGATGTGCTGGACCAACAAATCCAATCCATAGAGGCCCCACCTCATAACTTGCAGGACTTAAAATAGGGATCTACAACCCTGCTCCTGAAGCTGAAATCTGCAGGACGTTAGCTCTTCAGGAGCAGGATTGTAGACTCCCTGACTTAAAAAATCTACTGATAATGTCTTGTTGTCAGATACCACAGGAAATGTTCAGAAGTCTTGTGGAGTTGATACCTCAATGTATTAGAGCTGCTTTGACAGCATGATGAGGAGACACTTCCTTCCGTCCAAGATGGTGCTGAGCATGGTAGCCGTGTTGTGAGCTCCAAGTAACAGTTTTTCGTTTGTTTTACTTGTTATTTTGTTGTTCTACGTGTTGGATATTGTTAGTATAACTGTCTACGATAGGCACATGCTTTTAAACATTAGTTCCTTCATTTTTAGAGTACTTGAACGCCGGCGCTTTTTTTACAGACACCGCATCAGAGCCCTTTGTCTGGTCCGCACGGTCATGACTGAGGAAAAGCCACCGGAAAAGGGGGAAGCGAGCCGGCGTCCTTGTCAGACTCAGACGTTGTCCCCTCCGACCTCCTCTCCCAACCATTTTGCTGGCTAACATTCAGTCACTGGACAACAAACTCCGTGAACTGTGGGCACGTATCTCAAACCAACGAGAAACAAAGGACTGCTGTGTTATTTGCCTCACAGAAACCTGGATGTCTGCAGTGGTTCCAGACTCAGCCATCGAGCTTACGGGGTTCTCTGTGCACCGCTCGGACAGAACGAAAGAGCTCAAAGGGAAAAGCAGAGGTGGGGGTGTTTGTTTCTTTATCAACAACTCGTGGTATGATGAGAGGAACCTACACTCTATTAAATCCTTCTTCTCCCCTGATCTGGCATTTCATATGCTTCTGTGTCGACCATTCTGGCTACCGAGGCAAATTACAGCGATCATAATCACAGCTGTTTACATTCCCCCTCATGCCAACACAGACCAGGCACTCAAGGAACTGTATGGGAATATAAGTGAACAGGAAACCACATACCCAGTGAAACAAAGCCAACCTCAGAACAATAGCTCCAAAATATTTTCAACATCACCATCAACATGTGTGGTGATCATGCACTGGACCACAGCTACTCTCCTTTCAGGGACGCCTACAAATCCCTCCCCTGCCCACCTTTTGGCAAATCGGATCACTCTTCCATTCTGCTCCTGCCTGCTTATAGGTATAAACTGAAATGGGAAGCACCCGCCCTCAGGACAATTCAATGCTTGTCGGACCAATTGGACGCTATACTACAGGACTGTTTTAATCACGTAGACTAGGACATGTTCCGGGCAGCGTCTGATGAAGACATAGAGGAAGAAGTGAGTGCACTTTCCATCTCTGTTGCAGATGTAACCCGATCCTTCTGATGGGTGAATATCCGGAAGGCTGCGGGTCCTGATGGCATCCCAGGCTGTGTGCTCCAAGCATGCGCATTCCAACTAGCCAGTGTTTTCACAGACATTTTCAACCTCTCGCTCAGAGAGACTCGTCAGAGACTACATGTGCTCTGTGCTGCCTGCCTCACTGGATCTGCTACAATTTGCATATAGTAGCAACCGTTCTACAGACGATGCTGTTGCTTTCACCCTACACACCTGGAAAATAAAAACACCTATGTGAGAATGCTGTTGAGGACTACAGCTCAGCATTTAACACCATAGTGCCTGCCACACTTGTTACGAAGCTCCAGACTAAACAGATCTCTGTACAGCTAGATTCTGGACTTCCTGGCAGGCAGAAGTCAGGTGGTCAGAATGGGCAACAATACTTCATCCCCGCTGACTCTCAACACTGGTGCCTTCTGTACAGAGGTGGGTAGAGAACCCAAAAACTGTACTCAAGTAAAAGTAAAACTACTTATAGAAATATTTACTCAAGTAAAAGTAAAAGTACTAGTCTGAATAGTTACTTGAGTAAGAGTAAAAAAGTATTGGATAAAAAAACTACTCAAGTAGTTAGTTACTAGTTACTTTGGGTCATATACTGAATATCTATAGTCTATTTTTATTTGGATATATATATATATATATATATATATATATATATATATATATATATATATATATATATATATATATATATTTAATTCATCAACCTTTACTCTAGTCTTTAGTGTCACATAATCCTTCAGAAAATCTGCATGCCACAAGAAAATAGTTACTGTCCTAGACAAATGTCAAAAAAATGAGGAGAAAGCATTGTGTAAAATAATACGGCAATCCCAGACATCCAATCTGGATGGATTAAATTTGAGTTATGATACAGGTAAAACTACTTAAGAATGTAATTAAAAAATAGGGCATATTGTGATAAAAGTTCATTATTTTCCATAATGTAATGATAATAAATTAAACTTTCATATATTTTAGATTTATTGCACACCAACTGAAATATGTCAGGTCTTTTATTGTTTTAATACTGATGATTTTGGCATACAGCTCATGAAAACCCAAAATTCCTATCTCAAAAAATTAGCATATTTCATCCGACCAATAAGAGAAAAGTGTTTTAATACAAAAAAAGTCAACCTTCAAATAATTATGTTCAGTTATGCACTCAATACTTGGTCGGGAATCCTTTTGCAGAAATGACTGCTTCAATGCGGCGTGGCATGGAGGCAATCAGCCTGTGGCACTGCTGAGGTGTTATGGAGGCCCAGGATGCTTCGATAGCGGCCTTAAGCTCATCCAGAGTGTTGGGTCTTGCGTCTCTCAACTTTGTCTTCACAATATCCCACAGATTCTCTATGGGGGTTCAGGTCAGGAGAGTTGGCAGGCCAATTGCTCACAGTAATACCATGGTCAGTAAACCATTTACCAGTGGTTTTGGCACTGTGAGCAGGTGCCAGGTCGTGCTGAAAAACGAAATCTTCATCTCCATAAAGCTTTTCAGCAGATGGAAGCATGAAGTGCTCCAAAATCTCCTGATAGCTAGCTGCATTGACCCTGCCCTTGATAAAACACAGTGGACCAACACCCAGCAGCTGACATGGCACCCCAGACCATCACTGACTGTGGGTACTTGACACTGGACTTCAGGCATTTTGGCATTTCCTTCTCCCCAGTCTTCCTCCAGACTCTGGCACCTTGATTTCCGAATGACATGCAAAATTTGCTTTCATCCGAAAAAAAAAGTACTTTGGACCACTGAGCAACAGTCCAGTGCTGCTTCTCTGTAGCCCAGGTCAGGCGCTTCTGCCGTTGTTTCTGGTTCAAAAGTGGCTTGACATGGGGAATGCGGCACCTGTAGCCCATTTCCTGCACACGCGTGTGCACGGTGGCTCTGGATGTTTCTACTCCAGACTCAGTCCACTGCTTCCACAGGTCCCCCAAGGTCTGGAATCGGTCCTTCTCCACAATCTTTCTCAGGGTCCGGTCACCTCTTCTCATTGTGCAGCGTTTTTTGTCACACTTTTTCCTTCCCACAGGCTTCCCACTCCTGCAGGTGCCTTGATACAGCACTCTGGGGAACAGCCTATTCGTTTTGAGAAATTTCTTTCTGTGTCTTACCCTCTCGCTTGAGGGTGTCAATGATGCCCATTTGGTGTGTAGGTGATGGCTTTGTGGTTTGGGTTGTTTTATGTTTGGGACCAGTGGTCCCTCTCGGTATGCAACATGTCACTCAAAATCTTTTGCAGGTGTTTAGAGTTAAGTTAGTTGATTCAGATGATTTGGGTTAATAGCTCGTTTAGAGAACCTTTTCATGATATGCTAATTTTTTTGAGATAGGAATTTTGGGTTTTCATTGAGCTGTATGCAAAATCATCAGTATTAAAACAATAAAAGACCTGAAATATTTCAGTTGGTGTGCAATGAATTTTTATCATTACATTATGGAAAATAATGAACTTTTATCACAATATGCTAATTTTTTGAGAAGGACCTGTATATTGGTATTTTATACTGGGATAATTCTGGGGTGGCAGATGGGGCGGCAATACTTTTTCTTAGGGTGGCAGTTGCCACCCCATGCCATCCTGGTAGATATGTCCCTGAAATTATGTGTATTGTGAAAAATGCTATACTAATAAACCTAACTTTACAATATGGGGGTTGGCTAGATCTCATAGCGAGATACCAAAACATCTTAGAAAGTGAATTTTAGATTACTGTCATAACCCCAGTTCTCTGATAACAGGAGTGCTTTCCTCTTTGCCACTGCACGGAGAAAAGATGTGCTGAGAATGTGGCAGTGACCAAGGGCAGCAAGATAAAGAAGACGGGACACCCTCGTCACTGCAGTGATAGGACTGTCAACCGACAGACATGGCATCATTGCATCCAGGAATAGTCATACCCAAGACATATCCAATAGTTAGATAACTCCCAGGGGTTACATGATTAATCTAAAGATAATTCCAGCCGCTGCCCCTTAATGTTTTTTGTAAATTTGTTTGGAAATAAACTTTGTAGGACAGCTGATATCTTGGAACTGGGTTGAAGACCTCAGAAATAATGCTTCATTAAATGACGTTTTATTTACAAGTTTCGGGAGGAGCGCGTCAGATAATTAGCCTAATCAACACCGGTGGACCACAATCAAGTAATCAATACCACAGCATAAATACAGCTGTCTTACCTCTATACATTGACGGTTTATCAGCATCCCTCCTCCACCCCAACTCCTCACTTCAAGTTCACTTTACAACTAGACGGGGAAGGAGGGGGGGGGGGGTACTCTACGTTCAGGCCATTCCCGAGCTCGGAGCCCTTCCCCGGACAGCACGCCAAATAAGCATTCCATACCTCAGCTAATAATATGTAAGCGTGAACTGGTGAAATGCCTTCGAGATTTACTAAACAAGGAAAATTAGCCCAATTCCAAAAAATTGCTGATTGGAGTGGAAACTTCTGTGGTTGACCTACTGACAAGGTGGACATTCAAGAACACATATGAATCATCTAATTTCAATAATGACCAAAAAAATCTACCAAGAGCATCACAAATTATTGTATGGATATGTTTGGATAATGTCTTCCTCTGGCATTCCAAATAAATTTTTGGGAAGTAAATAATGGCTCAAATATATTAAGTGCATTACAGCAAACCTTAGTAAATCATATTGCGTGTGTCACAGTCTTCAGTTGGTTGCCCAGCATGGCCACCAGAGGACACTGTGTGGTTGTAGGCACATGGCTTCTGTTGCGTTTGTTTGCTGCCATGTGCTTTCTCCTGTCTATTGTCTGTCCCCTCCCATCTTGTCATCTCATTATTGTTTCAGTTGCTTCACCTGTGTCTCCCTCATTACCCTCCTCGTTTGTCTCCCTAATTATTCCTCCTGTGTTGATCCGTTGTTAGTCGTATACTAGTGGCATGTATTATGTCTGCCTGTATTGTTGTCCCTGGCCTGCCTGCCTGTTTTGTCCCTTCGGGCAGTTTTTGTTGTTGCATTGTTTTGTTTCACTTCAGTCCGGGAGTATTATGTCTGCATTTATTGTTGTCGCTCTAGTCTGTGAGTGTTTTTAGTCCACTCCAGAATCTACTCCACTCCGGGAGTTTTCAGAGTCTACTCCAGAGCCTACTCCTACCCATGAGTCTGCTCAACCATGGTGGTCAATTTCCCTTCGTGCATTTTTTTTTTTTGCATTGTTTTTTTTTTCTTTAGTGGTTGTGTTGGTGTCACCAATATGGTGGTTGCCAGCTCCACCTGATCCACCATGGCCCTCTCTCCCGTCTGCTTTGCTGTGGTTGTCGCTTGCTCTGCCATGGGGCTCTTCAGTCATGCCTGCTCAGCTGTGGTGGTCTTCTGCACTACAGTGGAGATCTTCAGCCTTCTCTGAGAGGCTGTGGTGGGCTTCAGCTATGCCCTGGAGGGCTTCAGTTCTGCATGCTCTGCCCTGGTGGGCTTCAGCTCCGCCCTGGCCTCCTGCTCTGCCGGCTCCGCCCTGGTCATTTGCTCTGCCACAGTGGGGAAGTTATGGCCTAATGGTTAGAGAGTTTGACAGTTAGAGAGTTAACCCTAAGGTTGTGGGTTCAAGTCTCAGGCCGGCAATACCATGACTGAGGTGCCCTTGAGCAAGGTACCAAACCCCCAACTGCTCCCCGTGTGCCGCACCATAAATGGCTGCCCACTGCTCTGGGTGTATGTTCACTGCTGTGTGTGTGCACTTTGGATGGGTTAAATGCAGAGCACGACCATACTTGGCTGTATGTCACGTCACTTTCTCTTTTTTTCACTTTCAGTCTCCAGGCCCTCCTCCACTCCACTGGCCTGGACAACCATCCCTCCCCCTGTTGTGCCTCCTCTCCATCACCCTCCTGGACTCTTGTTTTGTGCCCCAGACTGTGGAGCATCTGGAATCCGCTCCTTAGAGAGGAGGTTCTGTCACAGTCTTCAGCTGGTGTGCCCAGGATGGCCACCAGAGGACACTGTGTGGTTGTAGGCACATGGCTTCTGTTGTGTTTGGTGCCATGTGCTTTCTCCTGTCTATTGTCTGTCCCCTCCCATCTTGTCACCTCATTATTGTTTCAGTTGCTTCACCTGTGTCCCGCTCGTTACCCTCCTCGTTTGTGTCCCTATTTATTCTCCAAGTGTCTGCAGTCCTGTGCTGATCCATTGTTTTTCGTCAAGTATGTTTGTGGCATGTATTATGTATGCCTGTATTGTTGTCCCTGGCCTGCCTGCACGCCTGTTTCCCCCCTCGTGTAGTTTTTGTTGTTGTGTTGTTTCATTTTATTATTAAATAACCCTTTCTTCCTGCAACTTGAGTCCTCACCTCATCTCTCCACATGCACTGTGACAGCGTGATTTATTTAAATACTCTCCTCCCATACATTTTGCATCTGAAAGGTAAACCCCAACAAATGCATATACGGTAAGTTCAGCTGCAAAAAATAACTATGTCCATGCCCTTTCAGTGCTAATTTTTCACTGTGCCTCTTTAGTAAATCCTGAGAATAGATTTTAATGGCAAAAGAGTTTTTGTAGTGGTGCAAGCTGTTAGTAAATCTGGCCCATAGTCTAACTTAACTACTTTCAACGGGTAGTCTGCTTGGGGCTTAAAGTCGGCATGTAATCAAAATGGAAAATTCTTATTTTTTAATGGAATACTGTAGTGTTTTTTATAAGTAATTTATCCTTGCACTTTATTATTTTATTTACTTTTTTAATTCATGTGCCCTCGTAATCTTTAATCAAATACGTTAACCTCCCTTCCCCCTGAAAACGACTCATCTTCTCTTCTGGTCACAAGCTATACCACAAGGGTGGAGCTAGTGTCGAGAGGGGTAAATGCTGGGATAAACAACAGGGGGAAAAGCTGAAGCTGATGCTTCCCTTTATAGATATCAATGCATTGACCATTGCTGACGCAAGCCATGGGGTAGTACACTACCCTAAAAATTTAAAGGATAATAGGATATTACCACAACATTACTCTTAGGACATCGCAAACTATTTTTTTTTTTATGAAAGTTACTTAACCTGATGGAGGATGCACTCAGTCATTCAGGCAGTCTCTCTCTCTCTTGTGTGCGTGCTGTTAGGCAAATTTTATGCTAGGGTGTCGGCGGTGAACCCAGTAGAGAGAAATCTCCCCACAACTAACTGCAAACTGGCATTCAGGTCTGCCTCCATTTTGTTAGCAATGCCTCAACTTGCAACAATCCAATCAATTCCCGAAGGACAAAATCAAGTCCCGCCCTCTCATTTCAGATGTCGTTTCACTCTGATAGACGTCACAGGAGAGAAAAAAAGACAATCGCTACTTCCGTTTCATGCGGACTTAAACTACATTATTGTTTGGGAAGCTAAACTTTCATGCTTCACTAGTTAAGAGTGTGAAACCTTTTTTTACACAACTAAGCCTACATCTTAAGTGGCCTAATTAAAATAACACTGATGACTAAGATGTAAACAACCATAATCAATTCCTCTTTAAACAGCAGCTTGGTCATTTGAGCACTACCCTTATAATTCCTAAATATCCTTAAGCCATAATCTTCCACTGACCTGAGCTGAAGGAGGCTATAGTCAACAAACTCTATTCATAACAACAGGCTAACATTCTTGTGTATATATATATATATATATATATATATATATATATATATATATATATATATATATATATACACACATATATATAAAAGGCTTTATTCTCTCCAACTACTGCTGTTTAACTGGGGTTCTCTTCTCTCTTCTCTACCCTGCAACACTCTCTCTTTTTCTCTTCTGTCTTTAGTTTTTTCACTTCCACAATAGTGATTTCTCCCTATGGTCCTGCAGGAGCTTTCTCTCTCTCTGTCTCTGTCTCTCTCTCTTGCTCTCTCTTTCATCTTTAATTTCATCACTACTTCAGTGGTGATCTCTCCCTCCGCTCCCATAATAGCACTGTTTGACTTTTTTTCTACATTTCCTTCACTTCCTTTCCTTCTGTAACAGTGCTCTTTTCTTTTTATGCCTTTTGCTTTCTTCAGTGCCGCAGCAGTAATCTCACCTCACATTCTGTCCATTTTCTGTCCAGATTATGTTGGCGTATTTGCATTACTTACCTAGATAAATTGGAAATATGACTCATTTTTCATTATTATTACTATTTTATAATTATTGCAAAGTCATCAAAACTGACTCATGGCATCAAAATGCATTATGTTGTGAACTATAATTCTGAACATAAATCAAAATGATCATGCTCGACATTCTTTAACATATACAGTAGATTGTTGAACAAAATGCCTAGGCCTATTACCGCTGCAGAAACACAGCACAGTCAGATGTGAAATGCATTTGTGAAATCACCATAAGGTGCAACATAGGGACAGTTGGCACATCACTCAGTAAGGCTGGAATTGTGATATTTCCACTTGTAAATGAGGATAACATAATAAAATAAATTAAACAAATTCTTTAAGATCCCTTTGATGTTACTGACGGCTCCTTCACTGCTTTCTGAGACATTATGAATATGCCCTTTTGGGTCTGATTCTTTGCCACTCTCTAAATCCAGTATTACTTGGGGTAAGTCATTCAAAATAGAATAATAAATGGTATATAGTTATGTATATTATGATCAAATAAAATATTTTTTTTTTGTTTTGTTTTGAAAATAGAATAATAAATGGTATATAGTTATGTATATTATGATCAAATAAAAATAAATAGGCATACTCTGAATAACACTGATGTAGAAGCTATAGGTTTAAAAGTACCTAAACCCTTGTTGTAAGATTAAACTGGTCAGTTTGGGAGACTCATAAACTGCTGCTGGAAAAGGGGATAGTCGCCCCTCTAGCGCCCCAATCTGATTGGAAATTGATTAGAATAGCAATTTGCATACCTTGTTGTAAGATTAAACTTTACATAAACTGAAAAGTTGTGCATGGAATCTGATTAATTGTTTAGTTTGATTTTTATAGGTGTTCTTCTGGGTCCTGAAAAACAGGTTCTGCAGGGACCCCACATAAGACTTGATTCAATTTTAACTTGACCTGAATGTGGCCATATAGGTAAAAAAGTACAAAGATGAGCTACTAAGATTGCACCTAAATCAACAATATAGGTTCTCAAGAACTTCAAGGAAAGAGGTTCCTCAAAGAAGGCTTCAGGGCGTCCAAGAAAGTCCAGCAGCGCCATTACGTCTCCCTAAAGAGGATTTCAGCCCAAGTGACCAGTGCGAGTTGCTCAGGAATGGCAGCAGGAGGTGTGAGCGCTGCACGCACAGTGAGGCCTGAGACTTTGGAAGATGTACTGGTGTCAAGAAGGGCAGCAAAGAAGAGGGACAGATTGATCTTCTGCAGAAAGTATAGTGAATGGTCCTGAGGACTGGGGCAAAGTCATATTCTCCGATGAAGCCCCTTTCCGATTGTTTGGGGCATCTGGAAAAAAGGCTGTCCTGCCAACAGTAAAGCCTCCTGACACCATTCATGTGTGGGGTGCTTCTCATCCAAGAGTGGGCTCACTATTCTGCCCAAAAAACAGCCATTAATAAAGAATGGTACCCAAAACACCCTCCAACAGAACTTCTTCCAACAACCCAACAACAGTTTGGTGAAGAACAATGCATTTTCAAGCACGATGGAGCACCGTGTGCAAAAATCTAACAGTGGCTCGGGGACCAGAATGTTGAAATTTTGGGTCCATGGTGGAAACTCCCCAGATCTTAATCCCATTGAACTTGTGGTCAATCCTCCTAGGCGGGTGGACAAACAAAAACCCACTAATTCTGACAAACTCCAAGAAGTTATTAGAAAGAATGGGTTGCTATCAGTCAGGATTTGGCCCAGAAGTTGATTGAGAGCATCCCAGTCGAATTGCAGAGGTCCTGAAAAAAGAAGGGCCAACACTGCAAATACTGTCATAAATGTCATGTAATGTCGATAAAAGCCTTTGAAACGTATGAAGTGCTTGTAATTATGTTTCAGTACATCACAGAAACACAAAGATCTAAAAGCAGTTTAGCAGCAAACTTTTTGAAAACTAATATTTATGTAATTCTCAAAACTTTTGGCCACGACTGTACTGTCAAGAAGCACCGTCCTTCAGATGAGACATTAAACCGAGGTCCTGACTCTCTGTGGTCAGTAAAAATCCCAGGATGTCTTTCGAAAAGAGTAGAGGTGTGACCTCGGCATCCTGGCTAAATTTGCCCATTGGCCTCTGACCACCATGGCCTCCTAACAATCCCCATATCCGCTGATTGGCTTCATCACTCTGTCTACTCTCCCCCAGTAAGGTGGTGTGTGGTGGGTGTTCTGGCGCAATATGGCTGCCGTCGCATCATCCAGGTGGATGCTGCACACTGGTGGTGGATGAGGAGATACCCCCTGACTATGTAAAGCGCTTTGAGTGCCTAGAAAAGCGCTATATAAATGTAAGGAATTATTAATTAATTATTATTATGTGTCACGCTCTTGTGGGAACTTAAGTAGGGTGAGTAATGAGGGATAGACAGGTGAGGACGATAACTTATCAGACACATGGAAAAACTAGGTCAAACTCAAAATGTGCATGAAGAACAACAAAAGAAGTCCATAACTGTGACAGTACGCCCCTCTCCAGCCAGGTGCAACCTCGTGCTGTAACGACATAGCAAGGGAGAGACGGAGGGGGACTTAGGAGGAGGACAAAGGAGCTGGGATGGTAACAGGGGATGATGAAGGGCAGGCAAGAAGACAGGTGGATGACCAGGGTGGTGACTATGAAGGGAGGGGCCAAAGAGGAATCAGGAGGAACCACATCAAATCAGACAGAGTAAGGAGCCAGGATAGACTTGGAGCAGGAGGTACCAGGCGGGACCCAGACTGCAGCCATGAATGAGGCCCACAGTGGAGCCGATAGAGGAAGGAGCCATGGTAGAGGAAGGGCCGACAACTCCAGGGGGCTGACTGACAGCAGCTGAGCAGGTGACAGAGGAGCACAGGATGGAGACGGAGAGCTGACGAGCCAGGGCGACGGAGAGGACATGGAGGGCCAAGACAGAGCAGATGGCTCAGGTGACTGAGGTGTAGGCGGGGATCCGGAAGGCTGCAGTGGAGCAGGAGTGACAGAGGACCAAGCTTGAGGTAAGTCAGGAAGAGGCTGTATGACTGACTTGTAAAGTGACCATTCACAGTTTTGTTTTATTCATGTCATCTTTGGTCATGATGTCTGATGCTCAGACTAAAATAAGGGTGGAATATTGAAGCAGAATTACTAAGCTAGACAGTGACTACACAATGTAACAAAAATTTCTATCATTAATTATGATTGGTTTAGTACAGATTAGTTTTTGTACTCATTTTGCATGTTTTTTAAAGATATTTTGCTTTTGCAAGGATGAGAACATTCTAGAATTTTTGTAACATTTTGTAATATTCTAGTGTTAGCTTGTACAAGTTGTCAGTATAATTTTTAGTTGTTTTAAGCACTGTTAATGATACACAAAAATAAATGTGATACAAAACTTTTATTAAAATTTGTTTCACAGAGCTATTGATTGGCTTTCAGATTGGCTTTAAAGTTGTGGCCAAATGACTTATTGCCATTTCATCATTAAAACATAATGTTAAACTATAAATGTGTAGAAGACAGCAACAAATTGCATGTGCATTCAAGTGGGATTTTACACACATTCAAGTGAGTTCATCTGTTTCAGTCAGTTACGCAAAATATATTCCCAGTTAGAAAAACATATATGGCCCATTTCTGAGGCCAATTTTTTGGGCTGTAAACAAACGTGCTGCTACTACAATTTGATTAGGGTTTCATTAGAGTTGGAGTTAAACTCTGCAGGAAAGTGGATCTGGAGGCAGTAGCTGTTTTTGGCAAGGCGAACCGGGCAGCTGCCCGGGGCAGCACGAGCAGTTAAAAAAATAAAATAAAATAAAAAATCCTCTGCGCCGCCCCCACGAAGTGGTTTTCTGTTATCTATCATTTCACTGTGTGGGGAATAGGCAAATTGGCGCCCCTTCTTGCTGAGAAGGTGCCGTGCACAGAAGCTGTGTGAGATCCACTGTAGGTAACTTCGGTCTTGGAGTGCCGATGTCCTGTAGAGTTTAGCTCCAACCCTGAAAAAAAAAAAACTCACTTGCCTGTAGCCTTAGTAATTAGTAATCTGTCTCGCCCAGGGTGTAATTCAATGTAGAACCGCCACTGTCTGGAGGGCCAGAGTTGCCCTTCTCTGATGTAGACCATTTTATAGGGCCTGTCCCAATACTTTCAATCCCACACTTGGCCACTAGAGAGCGCAGTGCACAAGGCAAGAAGTGTGTGTGCAAGACTATCCCAGGTCTGACAAATGCCAAAACACAATGAGCAGCATTTGAGGCTAAAGCATGTCCCATCATCCATCATGTTCAGGAACTCGTGTGCAATAAATTGAAAGATTTCAAGGAAAACTTGAATAAGTTGAATAAGATATAACATATAATGAAATAATTTGGTAGTGAAACATTGAATGTTGAACATTCTATTAGTGCAGAGATAAGTGTGTATTTTGTCAAATGTTTGCAACTGCTTTTAATCATTAAATTAGAAACACCACAGTTAAATTGTGTCATCTGATACAAAGGAACTACTGAACAGACATGTAGAAGTTTATTTATATAAGTACAAAGTATTAAAAATCACAAAATTTAAATAAAGCTCTGTAAAACTGGGTGTAAGTGTGACCCATTGGTTAATCAAAAGTTCTACACACTCTTGCGGTCTTTATGGCCACTTGAACGCTTGAACATGTAATGTAAATAGACCAGTGATGAACAACAAAGACCACAGGTGTGGGTACTGGGACAGGCCCATAATGGCATTCATTGGTTTGGAAAGTGACGTCATTGTTCCTGGAACTAGCTATCAAACTCATTCAAAACAATAGCAGGAGCGAGTGTTTGTGCCCCCTGTTTGGCTGGTGTATTTATTAGTGTGGCATGCCTTCACATTTAGGCTGTACAGTAATATGTTACTGTGTTTAGAAGACTGAATGTATGCAACACTTTTTTATAAGCTATAAAGTTTATATATTTCACATTTTGCCACAGAACACAATTGTAGAGAGTATAAAGTTATATGGATGTATTTAGACAGCTAACTAACCCGCAACAGCAGTACCAATGGAACGATAAGTTAATTGGGACAGTTTTTTAAAAAAGTGCATCTAATGCAATATTATGATTAAGTAACAATATCATTTTAATTATGATAAGAAATTAAAAATGAATTGCTGGATCCTTTATTATTATGAATTATCTGGACCTTAAATAGGGGATTGTCACTGAAATAGTCCATGTCACCAAAATCTCACTCCAACCGGGCAAGCAGAGTTAACAACCCAAATATTTGATTTGTCTTCTTCAAGAAAAATTATTGTGTTATTTAATTATAAACTAGTAAGCAGTGGAGTCGTTTCACAAAAACAAACTGAACCAAACTTCAGTTCTGGGTTGATGATACAAGACTGATTTTGTTGTTTTGGTGGACATTAAAGACATGCGCATTACTGTAGTTTCTTCATCATCGTGGCACTGGAAATTCATTGTAACCTAATGTGTGGGAACATGCTTAACCAGACAACCAATCACAATAAAACCAACTGCCCTTAACTAAAATGTGCGTCTGTAACCTATTAACACCAGACATTGGCAATTCATCTTGACTGACTGAGTGGGCGGGATAGACGTCGTGACGCCGGCCCGGTGGCTATGACGTCATTGGCGACACGTCACGGCAGTTCAATCCCAGGGAGATTTACATTACATTTACATTTAGTCATTTAACAGACGCTTTTATCCAAAGCGACTTACAGATGAGGACAATGGAAGGAAGCAATCAAAATTAACAAAAGAGCAATGATATACAAGTGCCATAACAAGTCTCAGTTAGAGATGTATTCAAATAACTCAAATAACTGTCCCCATGATTACTCCCTTCTGCAAAAAGAGCTTTATTATATTTTTTACTATATTTGTGGTGCCATTTCTGTCCACGTACACACACACAGTGGCTGTGACGCTGCAGCACGATGATGTTTTCCTCCCCCGCCCCTCACGCGCGCGCTCTCCCGCAAATAAACCGCTGTGAGTCATCTTCCTCCGTTTGTGTATTCAGATCTTCGATTCAGAGGTTTGCGGGAGCAGCTTAAAGCAGCCTCTTCTTCGCGGATAATGCCACGTTGTGCATTTAAACGCGTAGAGTACATTTAAAACTTAATCACTGATTCACAATTGCCTGTTTTGTGTTGAATATAGCATCTCTCTGTTCACCGTCTCCAGTAATAGCTGCGTACAGACCAAGTGTTTTTAAAGTTCTGATCAGACGCGCGTGACATTCTCAAATCACAGGATGCAGAACATAAACGTTAAACCTACTACATTGTTTTATTTATGTGCGCGTGTCAATGTTTATAAATAAAAATTGTGCGTTCGATTTAATAGTAAACACGGTGTCGTCGTCACTAGGCTACCCTAAAAGCACTCACTTACAGGTATTTCCATACATCAGAGTTGGTTTTTCAAACTTTGCCAATAAAAACAAGTGTAGGCTACTGTAGCGATTCGCAATTCTAACTTGACAGCAGTCGATCACGGAGTACAAATCAGTCGCCAATGCATCATTCAGTGACAGTGAGTGTTTATCTAGTCGTGTGGTAAGATTAGAAGTCAGATCGAATGAGTTGAAGTCCACTCAAAGATGGGACTTCTTCAACTCACCGCTGGATGAGCAGAAACGTCAGTGCTGATGTCCAGGGTTAATCCGACAGTGATCTGCTCGGTTAGGGTTCATTAGGCTGAATTCCAAAGCTGGGAAGAGCTGCAGGACTCGGGAGCGCGGTCGCTGTTCGGGCAGATCGTGGTTCTGAAACTCTTCAGTACCCCACACCTTCTGCTCTGTCGGAGCCCGGAGCTTAAAGCAGTTTCCATGACGACCTGGCGTCAGAGTTTTGAGGTGGTCCACGTAGCGCGAGTCACAACAATGGCACGCATCAGAAGCGCGCGCAACAAACAGGTGTCAAGTGCGCGCACACGTGCGTGATGTGCTGTTGCGCGTTAATGACATTTGAGATCTAAAGAGAGTTTTTACAAAAAAAAAAGCAAAAGGTCCATTAAATAGCTAAAAGGTGGCCATTATGTCACTAAATGCCTGTGGAGGGAAAAAAAAGGAATCAAAGTTTACAGTTGTTAATAGTTATATCAGACCTTTATATCAAGTGAATAATAGGCGTCGGTGACGTGCGCTTCTAGAGATGATTACACACACAAGACTGCATTTCTGACGGATAAATAGAATGTTCAGGGAATTCTGATGATACACACGACATCTTTCATCTCTAAAAATCTAGATCATGTTTTACAAAGCATTGATGCAGTTGAAATTTGTACACAATTCCACACTGCCACTGATTATACTGCAATAAAAAATAACTTCCTTTTTGGTGTTTCCCCACTTTTTTTTACTTGAGCTAAAATGTTAATAATCACTACCTTGAATATGTTTTAATATAAATCATACGGTCAGATACATGTAATAGATTATTGCTCACACAGATGAGTTCAGAGGATGTTCTGCACAGGAGCTGCAGTGCTATGTTATATGACTCATCCCTCTCTTGCTCTCATGATGTAGAGACGCAAAAGCATGCATCAATCACCCCTCCCTCCTGCACTCGTCAAGGATAGATCTCTGCAGTGAAGGCCCGGACAGACTGGTCAGTGTCCGATTAGACACTCCTCACTGAGACTTCTGTTAAGTTGCATTTCTAGACATAACCAGATTACAGCCTGACCAAACACTCTCTAATGTGTAATAATGAAATAGACACTATACCTTTTTATTTAGAAATTGAGAAATGGCTTTGAAAAAGAGAGAACTTATATATAGCCTAGCCAGTAGACAAGCCTACATCTATATTTTCCCCTCCAGTAACAGTATTCTTTAAAAGGCTTTTGGCTAGGCTACGGTTTACTGGACTTCATGAGTGTTTCAAGCAAGCGCTCTCGGTAGATGATGGCAATTTGCGAATTTCCATGAATAAATCCGACGTCACTACGCACCTAAATGGACTCCCGCACAGTTTATTAGAGACGTCTTGTTGAGCTGAGCTCCCGCCCGAATGCGCGTGACGTCACGGAGGACGCCGTCGGTGACGCGAAGGGTACGTATCTGCTGGATCTCGCTCGATGAAACCAAAACAAGCGTTCATAATAATAAATAATAATAAAGAGAGGCTCGGATCTTCCAGCGCTGTTTATCGGGGTTGTAAGAATATATGTCTGCGAGAGGAGTTTGTTTTCAATCCGTGTGAACGGGCGGATTAAAAACATAACAGAACTCCGTTAACCGTTACAGTGCCATCTATTATAAGTCATAAGCCCTTTGCTCTCACAAAGCTTTTGTTTAAGGATTATTTAAGTAATTGTTTTAAGCAATATGATTTATATGATTTGTATTGTTCTGCACAAGCAATACGGAGTCATAAACAAAAGATTGCTTTGTTCTCTGCTAATTAGTCAAATCTTATGGTTCCTCCATGTGAAAAGCATATATCATGTTATTATTAAATATTCTATGAATAGTTAAGGTAACAACTTAATTTATGAAAAACGTGGTTTGTACATTTGATGGAACATGAGCCAAGCTTCGTGTACAGAGGAGCGTCCCAATGTTGCTACTCTTAGCACTTTCGAAAGACCGCTTGGCCAAATTAGATCTTGTCTAATAAATGCGTTAATGTTAATAAAAACAAATGAATATATAGCTTTTTCAGTGCACGTGCTGTAATCATCTTTTCAAGCTCATATAAAAGTGGCTTCCATACTGAAAATTGGCAGCTTCTTCCACGTTATGTTGTTTCCAAAGCACTGGATCTGTTGAGGACCAGTACAGTAACCAGAGTGTCTCTAAAACTGATATGTCACTTTGTATAAGTTGTTTTGTATATGCACAGCTAGTTTATTATTGTCAATATCTGGGTTTCAATATAATTGAAAACCAAGTCCCATCTAAATGAATGGGGGACTCCTACAGTCTCAAAAAATGCCTGCTGAACACACAATTAAACTGCATATTTCAAATCAGCAAAAAATATCTTATTTTTTAGGCTGGACCAGCCAATGCGCATGTGCAGTCATAAGCATGAGTCTCTGGTTTCTATGGGAACCAGAGCTGCTAACCAAAGCCACTAGAAGGCAAGCCTGCAACCTTTAGCCAAAAAAGCGTAACGGCTAATGCTAACACTTCTGCTGTGGCAGTACACGGGAAAGTAGACCAGAGGATGTTTGTTTGAATGGATGTCAATGGAGGAGAGGCTTCACTACGCTGAATAAACAGCTTTTTAGAGGAAACAGCCTATCATTTAAAACTATACTTTTGCTATTTGAGTTTACACCGAAAAAAAAAACGTTTTATAAGAGAAGTCACTGACTTTTTGCGACAGGTGGGATTCAGCTTACAGCTTTTCACATTCATTCCCGTGGTATCCATAAACAGAGATTGAGTGTCGCACAACTCTGACTGAGATTCAGTGACATCAAGGCTGTAATGTGATTAGTTATTAAGGCACACGTGATCCAATTTAGCCGTTACGCTTTCTCCAATAGTACTGTAAGTAATACAGACCCTCGTATCTCCCAATAGTAAGACAATCTCTGTTCTGACGGCAGCTGCAGTGATGTAATGACTTTAGATTGGCTGTTTTCATTGCAGTTCCTCCCATTCATAGGAGTGAACCGTTTTTGTTAATCTATAGTCTTTGGCTACACTAAAATAAGGATCAGTCAGAAGATTATTAGTTTTAGCCAAGATTGAATGCTCTCACACTTGCCTGCACTGAACATCTGCTCACTTTTTATTAGTTAATTTGTTAAAGAAGTTTATTATTTGTTTATTAGTGAACGTGGGAAAATTATGAAATTTTCGGAAAAATTTAAATTCTGTCATTAATTATTCATATCGATCCAAACCCTTAATTGATCTTCGGATATTCAGAGGCTAGCAATATTAACATCTCAAATTATTTTGTCATGATTATTTATTATCATCATTGTTATTATTATTATTATTATTTATTATGTAGACTACCGGTATCTAGAAATCTATTATGAAATATTCAGAAAAAGAGAAAAAAAAATCTCTCTAACTTTTATTATACTGTAGACTGTATAAAAGAATGTTTGGTTAATATTTTTTTAAATGACAGAAATCTCTGTCTATTCAGAATTCATTAAAAATGCAGTTTCACTTTTTTCATCAGAAGAACACTCTGGTTCTTACATAACCTCGCTTCCCTGAGGTAAGGGGACGCGCACACTACGGGGAAACTGCTGTTTTCTCTGATACTGAAACCTGATTTGTTCACATTCGTGTAGCTGCACGAACCAATCAAGCTTCAAACTGCCAAAAGGGGGCATTTCATCAGAATTTTTCGACTGAAAAGACAATGCTCATTCCCTTACCTCAGGGAACCGAGGTTACGTAAGTAACCCAAGTGTTCCCTTTCGAACGGTTTCTCACGTTGCGTTAATCAAGCTATGAGGAATCACACTGGGGCTATAAGCAGGTGCTTAGAGAGGTTTCTCTGGTTGCGTTAATCTGGGTGTTAGTAATGAGGGTGGGGGTATAAGGAGGTTGTGGCAATGTGAAGCATTTGTTATGTGGATATGTGAAGCATCTCATTTCTTTGTGAGCTTAAATTCTGTATCACAGTGTTGACACTATGGGTACATTACTACCCGAGCTGCCATACTGAAGGGATGCCTGCCCCACAAGTTTGAGAAAAGTATTATGCACAAAATCCTGTGAGCTACCAGAATGAATCATCCTGAAAGGTCATCCCCACTATAAAACCTAATGAAATATCCAGCCCTGATGGAGCTGGCGGTGTGTGGGCAAACCAGAGAGGACAGTGTATGAACATGTATCCCTGCCAAACCAACCCCACCACATCTGGGAGGAGTCTCATTCCCCAGACCTCAGCCCCTGTTTCTTTGCACCTAACTACTGTATATCCTACATAAAAATCTCTCTTATCACAAGTTGTGCTGTAAGTAACTTGTATGCAGATGTAAGCTATGTAATGCAGATCACTTGTCAAATAAATAAACTTGAGATATTAATTTGAGTTGAAATCATTTTAGCCTACATGTACTTATTGCAGAGGGATGCAGCATAGGTGAACTGAAGACACTAAATTGTCCATACATGTGAGTGTGTGTGTGTGTGTGTGTGTGTGTGTGTGTGTGTGTGTGTGTGTGTGTGTGTGTGTGTGTGTGTGAGAGAGAGAGAGAGACCCATTGAATTACTGGCCATCTGTCCAGCATCTCCAGGACCCTACAGAGAATAAAGCCCCTTTCACACTGCATTTCCGTAAAATACACGGGTAATGTGTTCCGGCAATTGTTCCCGGGTCGCTAGATTTTGCCCCTTTCACACTACCAGTGATTAACCAGAATATGTGCGTGCGTTCACACACAACCCGTAAAGGTCCCGTAAAGACACGTGATATCAGGGTGTGACGTCTAATGTATGAGTCGAAAACGCTAGGCACGTTAACGTTCACTTAAGCTGGGCGAACAATCTCAGGTTCAGCCCGGATAGTGAGGAACTACCTGATCTCTGCTTCATTACAGTCTGAACATATTTTTTTTTTTTGTCTCATACGTTAAAAGAGTCACATGATAATGTGCGTCATCACTACGACACAGCATTGGTTCTGGCTGGTTCCAGTTTGTGCAAATAGTGCACAAATATTTAAGTTTATTTGTTTAGAACTTCTGATGTGTGCATGGGAAATGATGTACACTCATTTATTTATATAAAACTTTTCCTAATACACAATGTTTCAAAGCGGCTTTACAGAAAGTCAGACTGTTATGTCTATAATGACTTATTGCCCTAACTTAAAACTTTCCCTGTGGTAAAGCACTGTGATGTATAATGATGCATAACATATAACGATGGTATAAGTGATCCTCCAGATTTAGATCTAGCTGTATTGTATTATAGTGCTGCGTCAGTTGTATCAGTGGTGCAATGACTCACGTCTGTGACACAGTCTGAGTGTTCAAAGGCAATTAAAATATTTAAATATTGGTCAGTTCTCAAAAAGTATCAATAAAAATATCAGTTATCAATATCAGTTGTAGCAGCTAAAATATGTGATGCTCAGGCACACACCTAACAAATGTGTTGTGTTTGTATGTGCAACATTCATACATAGGCACCTTCAGATACATTTCAGAAACTGAAAATAAATGTCAGTATGGGATCATGTTAAAGTACACACTGTGTATAAAGAGTAGTCACAAACACATGCTAAGTATGTACTGGAAACAGTCATTTATATTTGTTGTTCAGTTTGCTTTATTTTGTATAAGCTAGATTTTGAGTTCAGGTCTTGTTCTGGTGATTCTGCATGCTTGAAATGTGCCCATTTTTTAAGACATTTGCATATGTTTTGTGTGCTTGCATCAAAAGCCTGCGTCATATGAATGTGAAATGTGCAAAACTTCAACAGACCTGTGCATATGGTCCCTTTTGCCTCATGATGGTGCTATAAACTTAATATGTTACAGAATGATGGAACAGAGTCAGAAAATATTTCTCTCTACTCAGTAAATCAGTTTTTAATTTGGTTTTACTGCTACATGTTATTTTATGTTATTAAATGCATGTGATTTATGTTTGCCTTTTTATTTTTCATATTTTATTTCCTCACTTTTAATAATGTTGCATATTTATTTCTAGTGCTGAATGTTATATTTGCTTTTTTTCTGTCATGTTGGTGTTTTATCTTACACCTGGAAGTTATAGTAAATAGGAGTAGAATAGGAGTAAATACAGCTGAATAAAACAAAAGCTGTCTTCATTTCAGGCTGCAAAGCAACAAATTGTGATTATTTTAAAGGGGGCTGATTCTTTTCAAAACACTGTATATCTGTTCTCAAATATCTAGGAGCTGAAATTGTCAGATTTGATTACAGTTGTTATTTGGTCATTCCTTCCTCTGTTCCAGCTCCTCAACAAGAAACGGATGAAAATCAAACATCCCATCTAGGACGGAAGCTGTTTTTTACATGCCAAGCCTTCATTACCATTATGCATTGCTACCAATTTGAGTTCCTGTTGCCTGTGTGTGTTGCCAGGACACAGACACATAACCTCCTGCTCCGAGAAAATGTCTGTCCAGCCCGATTACAATCAACATTCACGGACTGATGCATCAGCTGCTGAGCAGAGCCTTCAAACACATTGCTGTGATGAGTTTAGTTTATTAACTGCTGCTATGCCAAGTTCAGTAGCTCAAATGTAATTTGATCAGATTTTTTTCAAAAGAAAAGGATTCTGTATCAGAATATTCCAGATTTGGAAATCCTATGTTTCGATAGCTAGAATACAGACAACTTTATTACTTAACCTATTTAAACATTTTTATTACATTTTGTTCCAGAATTAATTTTTTTTTTATCAAATGTATCCCAAAACCAGGTCTTGAAAAACACACACTGAAGGTTTGATTCAGATCAAAACCAAGACTGAATTATGTTATCTCTTACAGTTTCTTCTTCTTTTGAACAACCCATTTTCAATCTTTGATCTAATCCAAGCCAAAAATCCAATCAAATTGATGTTTAACAGCTGATCCTAGAGGGTGGATTTCAGGAATAAAATGTAACTTTAAACTGGTCAAACTAGTTTGCATTTGTTTAATAATTTCATTGATAAAGTAGATAGTTGACATTAGATTATCTATTAAGTTTTCCAGTTCAGTAAGTAAATAAGTAATTAATTTGTCAGTATCAAACAAAATATTTAATTTTAACTCAACTCAACCACTCAAACTTTATTTCTAAAGCACTTTCAACACCACGACTGGAACCAAAGTCCTGTAAAGACAAAGATAAAAGAAAAAATAATATAAAACAAATGAAAAAAATAATAATAGTAAAATAAAAGGAAAAATAATAATAATACCAACAAATAACATACACAGCTAAAAAGCATTGTCAAAAGCTAGAAAACACAAATTAGATTTATGCACACTCTGAAAAACACCTAAAGTTGTAGAAGATCTAACAGACAGAGGAAGGGCATTCCAGAGCCTAGGAGCTGCCACAGAGAGAGCACGATCCGCTCTACATTTTGGATGAGATTGCGGAACCGTTAGGAGTAGTTGATCATTTGAGCGCAGAGATCTGCTGGATTGACAGACACTAATTAAATCAATAACATAGTCAGGTGATAGACCATGCACAGCCTTGAAAACATACAACACTTTGTAATGAATTCTGTAGTGTAATCAATGGAGTTTGATTAACGCAGGAGTAATATGCTCTCTCCCCTTTGCACTTATTAAAAAAAATGGCAGCTGAGTTCTGAATAAACTGCAAACGAAAGAGAGAGAGCTGATTCAAACCCAGATACAACACATTACAATAGTCCAAACGAGATGACACAAAAGCATGAACAACCTTCTCCATTAGTTCAAAAGAGAGGATGGACTTCAACTTAGATACTGACCTTAGATGGAAAAAGCTATTTTTAACAACAGCATTCATTTGTCAGTCAAATTTGAGCTCAGAGTCAAAGATGACACCAAGGTTTTTTTACACATGACAGTTTCTTGCCCCAGGCAGTCATAGACATCATTAATATAACACTTATTACCAAATAAAATCATCTCTGTCTTATCTTCATTCAGTTGAAGAAAATTATTTGCCAACCATCACTTAACCTCTGTCAGACATTCATGCAGAGACTGCAAAGCACATTTATGGTCCTGTTTCAATGGTAAATAAATTTGTGAAATCATCCACATACAAGTGATAATGAATCCCAATTTTTTTCAAAAATAAAACTTAATGGTAACCTATACAGAGAAAATAAAATTGGTCCCAGAATAGAGCCCTGAGGAACCCCACAGACAAGAGAAGCAGTAGAAGAAGAGTAATCACCTAAACTGACTGAAAATGTCCTATCCTTCAAATAAGAAGATAACCATTTTAGGGCTAAGCCCTGAACACCAACATGATTCTTGAGATGTGCAATATCGTGATCAACTGTAGCAAATGCTGCAGTGAGATCTAACAAAAGTAGAACAACACAAGTCCCAGAGTCAACGCCTCTTAAGATAACATTGGAAACCCTCAAAAGAGCAGACTCTGTACTGTGGCCTGCTCTAAAACCTGATTGGAATCTATCCAAGATATTATTCCTCTTAAAAAAAAAAATAATTTAAATGCTCCAACACAATTTTTTCCAATACCTTCGATATAAAAGGCAGCTTCGAAATGGGGTAAAAATAACACGTTAAAAGGATCTAAACCTTTTTTTTTTCTTTTTTTTTTTTTAGAAGGGACTGAATAACAGCATGCTTAAAACTAGCTGAAACAATCCCCAGATGACAGACTTCTATTCAAAACAGACAGAATACTTGGACCAATAGTCTCAAAAACCTTCTTAAACAAAGAAGAAATGCCATCACCTGGAGACCTGTTAGGCTTCATATGGACAATTATATCTGTAAGATGCTGAAAATACTTTGAAAATACTTCAAATTATCAAAAAACATCAAATTATTAATAGGATCGGCAGGAATGATCAGATCATTGCTAGCAGATGAAATTTAAGATCTAATTCCAGCGACCTTACCAATAAAAACATTTAAGAATACTTCACATATTTCAGCAGAATGAATAAGTGACAGGACGGAGCACAGCATTTACAGTTGAAAAAAAAAGTACTGTAGAATTATGACAGTTTCTGGAAATAATGGCAGAAAAATAGTTTGCTCTTGCTAATTTGACAGCCCTTTGATATTCATTCAGACAGTCCTTCAAAATCTCATAAGAGACCTGTAATTTATCTTTAATATCTTTAATTTTAAGTGTCATTTATCACTGTATATTGATTACAGTGACATAATCATCAGAGATGAGCCAGTCAGAATTAAAATGTGAGCCCAGGCTGACTGCTTTGCCTGTTGTTCTTCACATAGCTCTCTGGAGCACTGGATTTGTTCAGGATCAGTCTGTATCTGTGTCAGGGTGATTCACTCCAATGTTTGCTTTGCTAAACCGGCACAAAAAATGACCTGATCCTAGACAACAAAACCAGATTAAACCCTTTGAACTGCCGGTTACTCTTTATTTTGTGGTGTTATTTTTTTAGTTTATTTTTGTGTTTTGGTGTTGGGTATTTTTGTTTATCTTCATGTACTTACTATATGGTTAGGTTAGGATCAGGGTTTGACGTATGGTTACTTGCATGTAATTATGCATCATTAATTGTTATTTTAATAGTAAGTACACGTAACATGAGTAACAAAGACACTTTAAAATAAAGTGTTCCTGAATGGCCTGGCCCTGGGCTTCGGTTGATCGTTCAGAGCAGTGATCACTTCTTCTCTGCTGGACTGCAAGCGTCCACATAACAGATGAAATGCTAATTTATTTCAGCCTGTTTAAGCATTTCATCCACTTCACTGGCATGTTGACCAGAATGAATTTACTTCACTTAATCTCTGCTTGTAATTGTGACAACATACAATTTTCCCCCATTCTTTAGAAACAACATTGTCCACATCTTGGCTGTTAAAGCTCTGCAAATAGTGCATATTTAACGCTTGAGGCAGCATGGATAAACTGTGATTCTGAAAGCAGAGGTGAGTGTACTGTCTGATGATACAGCTGTCCTGTTGGCAGATGGTTTGAATCCTCATGTTCCTGCTCCCCCTTGCTGGAGCATTCAGTTTTCTTCAGGCTGACGGCTGTCAGACGAGCAGGAAGCAGAGAGCATTGGTTCTGCTTGATCTGCTGGAGCATGTGTGTCCAATCAGCACATTAAAAGTCTTTCCACACACACAAACTGTCATCTGCCTAAGCCAGTGTTTCCTCACGTATGTGCTAATGCTTCTAATTTGTTTTTATCATGTTTTGCAGCTGGCCCTATCACTTTCCCGCTTTCAAAGCGTCTGGAGTCAACAGTGCTATTCCGAACACATCCCTGTGCTGAAGAGCTGAGCTCTTGTCCTGCTCTCATGTCCTACGTGCTCAGAGACAGAGAAACCTTCTCAAATGCAACCGAAGGCACTTTGAATGCATCTTCTCAAACAAAACAAACTAACTATTGTTACCTTTAATAATGTAGTGCTGTCTGATTGTTTGGGACTGATCTCAGAATAAGTTGGTTCAGTGTGTAAAAGAGAGTTTATGTATGCAATTTTAATTTTTAAATATGGTTAAACTTTGCTGGATAACTACAGTCTGGTTATATGGCAGTAGTGTCAGGATCGTGGAACTGTATTCAAACTTTTATAACATGTTATATCATGTAGTGTAAATATCTATTTATATTTTGCACTTTTTTAACCATTACAATGATAAAGTAGATAAGCCTTTGTTAAGCCTTTCTGTACAGCAACCTTCCAAACACCTTTTTTTTATCACTGTAGTACCATTTAGAGCAGTGTTATTTTAGCTAATTTCCAATGTTTTTTGTTAATAAGATTTTTTTTATAGTTTCAGTTTTAATTGTGATTTTAGTTTTAATCATTTTGTTGTTTTCGTCATCATCATAATCATTAATAATAATAATAATAATACATTTATTTATTTATTTATTTTTAATGTCACTTAACATTTATTTCATTTTAAGTAATGACTTATTTATTATTATTATTATTATTATTATTATTATTATTATTATTATTATTGTTTTAGTTTTGTTAACAGTAATAGCCCTGATTTAGAGAACTAGTAATCTGGATTTTGTAATCTGAAAAAGTGTCCAATCCAATGTTGCTTAGAAAAGAAAAAAAAACTGAAAAAAAAAAACAGCACGAAAGTGAGATGGATTAAATGATGCAGGATATCAAAAGATATGAGATTTCCAAATCCAGATCATTCTGATCCAGGTTTAACTCTTTGAACAACTGGGCTCTGATGATGCTCCTGTCTAAACTCCATGTTTACTGATATTAAAGAATTCACCAATATTAAAGACAAGGCCATGATAGCATTTCATGGCAAATGTTGTAAAAGACAACTGGATGAATTATTGTTAATAAATGTCCAGGTCAAATTTCACTCCAAGTGAAAAAGAGGTTTAAATCAGGCTGACTGCTTTGCCTGTTGTTCTTCACATAGCTCTCTGGAGCACTGGATTTGTTCAGGATCAGTACTGAGTAACATTGATTAACTACATGTACTTACTATATGATAAGGTTAGGATCAGGGTTTGGTTACTTGCATGTAATTATGCATCATTAATTGTTATTTTAATAGTAAGTACATGGTGCTTATTTGTGTAAAATAATGTCACAATGCAAAAAAAAAAAAAAAAAAAAAAGATAAGATGACAAGATGTTCAGCATTGCATATGTGCGTCTAAGGACATACAACAGCTACATCAGCCTGTGTGTGTGTGTGTGTGTGAGAGAGAGAGAGAGAGAGAGAGAGAGGAGTAAAAACACATATATGGAAAGATGCTTGGCAGGTTGCAGTTAGTCACACTCCTGCGTCTCTAATTGAATTAGTGTTGACAGTGCACCACAGGCCGGGCCGTGGACTCTAAACACTCAACGGATGAGGTGGCAGGGGGCATGTGCCCTGAAATCAATTACCTGCACAGGGGCACGGGGCAGTCGAGACATGCAGAACACATCCTGAACATCAGCTCTCAGACGGACAGCAGCATCTGCAGACACCTGACGCCGCTGACCTCACAGAGGAGCTTCCAAGAGCAGCGGCTCTAAATCACCTGATCCTGAGGACGAGGTCTTCCAGCGAGAGCGACACGGATCAGATCAATCAAATAGATAAACGTCACACACAGGAAGCTGACAAGCTCTGGCTAAACTGGTTAAAGAGACTCCTGGGTTCTCAGGAGAAAATCATTTACCTTTTATCCTCAGCGGTTTTAATATAACAAACAGTACAACACTACATTTGCCTGCATTGTACTGTTCAATTCTGGATGTACTTAAACTTACAGTTCAATCAATGTATTAACATACTGACTTTATTACAAACATTATATTTCGGAGCTTGCCCCTTCCCCCAAGTTTTTTTTCTATTTTCTTCTCCATTATCCATCATCAAATTACGTTATTCATTTCTGGTCACAGTCGCCTTTGGCTTATGTCATGTGCTATGTAAAAGTATCATGCCATGACTTTGAACTCCTCAGTCAAACTGCTTAGGGACTATATGATCAACATTATACCCTTTATATGCATCATTTACCAGTGTCTGTGATACACGTCATCAAATACACACCCACATATGTGCAGTATACTAACATGAAGCAATATATACTATATACTAAATCTCAGCTGCTTGATTGTTTATATTGTTGCAAACTGTCAGCTTTATTATAAACAAGCAACATATATAAAGTTGTATATGTAGTACATCCAACTTCATCTGCATACACACAGTACACTCACATAGAGCAAAATATACTATTTGACAAATCTAATCTTCAATCCACCTCTAACCCTGACTGTTAAGGCATGAAACTATAAGGGGTCATGAAACCCTCTGTTTAAGCACTGGCTAGTTCTCACTAGTTTTTAAAAATGCAAAAAAAAAAAAAAATGCTAAAAAAGAAAAAAGTGGTATTTAAAAAAAGTATTTTATGGAGGTTATTTTTTCCTTTTTTTTTTTTTTAGCAAAGCATATTCAGAAACTCATTTTGTGTCATTTTGTGAAGTAAGAAATAGTTAAATGATTACAGAATGTGTGTTCATTTTAAGATTGAGTCTTTTTTTAATTGTCTATTCCTTTGAAAACAAGTTGACTGTGGCACTAGATGTCAATGAACAAAATAAAACATCATAGTTTCAAAGTTGCATGTGTTAACTGTTTAAAAAAAAATGGCACTGGAATCATTATTAATCTCACTAATAATAAATACAACAGAATCAAGATTGTTGTTTTTATAACTGATGGTATGTGCTGCTGGATAGAGAGGTTAATTTGATGAGTTTATTTTTAATATTTTTGGTGATGATTCATAATCTTTTTTATGTCTGTTAAAAGATGGAAAACAGAAACATTTGAGCTAAAATAATAACAGATTTAAATATTTATTTAAACAAGGTTTTTTGCCTTGTAGCGCCATAGCAAGAGATTTGAAGTCGAGGTCAAAGGGACTGTGCCACGAGTACGACTCCAGCATCCCATGCAGCACGCCTCTAAAATGCATGCAAGAGTCATAAAAATCCTCATCTATTATGTGTTTATTTCAGATTATTCTGCTTATAAAACGTTTTATAGTTTGGCAGTTATACAGACAATAACTTTCATTACCCATTTCGTTCCCTGAAGCCCTTGGCAAAAGGATTCCTGTCGATCTTCAGTTTTGTTATCTTAAAAACACCAGAAAATACACTGTCACTCAAACACTTTGGAAAGAAGGAAGGATATATATATTTTTTATACTGCCATGTGGATAATAGCAAAAACAAAATTACATTCTATTTTTTTTTTTTTAACAATGAATGCATCATTTTATTATGTAAGCTACCAATAATTATTTGTACTCTTCAGCACTCTAATGTAGACTTACACTTAACTGCTGTAAACATGGTGTGGAGAGTAAGCAGCATTCTGCATAATGTATTGTTTCAGTGACACGCTATACATTTGAAAAAATTCTGAAACATCTGTTTATTTCAGGTTTTAAATAAAAACACAAGCAAACTCAAATGTCAGACTTTTGGACCTCATTCTATGTCAAATTTTCCAAAGTAAATGCAGAAAGTAAAAACCATTTCCTAATCTGTTTATTTCAGGTTTTAAATAAAAACACGTGACTGTGGTGAAATGAAACCCAGAAATAAACCATGGACCTCATTCTATGTCAAATTTTCCAAAGTAAATGCAGAAAGTAAAAACCATTTCCTATGAACCCCAGATAAACCAGGAGAAGTGTTGAGATGTCACCTGGCAGAGACACCATAGTCTGGAGGGGACTCGTGGTGTATGAAGTGTATTGTTGGCCTGTACTGTACTTGTGCCTGGACTTCAGGATGATCTGAATTCACATTGGACATATTAAGTTTATATATATATATATATAACTGTTATTGTTAATTGTTTTAGTGTGGAGGTAGTCATGTGAAAGAAGGGAACTCACATGGCCTCGGTCATCCATCTCATTGTTGGTGAGTTTGAGATGATCAAAGCTGATGATCTGTCTCATCCAGGTCTGTCCTGAAGACGGCGAGTCCGGGTGGACACACAGATGAGGAGGAACACAGGAATGATCCGTGTTTCCAGCCACCATCCACTGAGAGCTGTGGTACACATACCTGACACAGATGATCAGAACAATAATCCATCATTTGAAGCAACTGTATGTGCATTCATAACTCAGGATTTACCTCATCTCTCACTTAATAATTAATAATGTAATTCACTATGCGTTTATGTGAGTCTACCTGTATCTCTTTGAGTCCACAGGCATGATGTCCATAGCAATGGAGTATTGCTGGTCAGGATCCAGATTGCGCACCTTGACTCGGACCGAGGGGAACATTCTCCTGAGGAGATGATTGATACACAGTCAACACTGACATTATAACATCATTACTGCAGTTTGGCTAGTTACAGGTAAACATACTGAATAGTTAAAACATAAAATAAAGGCTGGCAAGCCGATGCTAGTTGTCAAAAGATTATGAGTCTGGAAAAAAAAAGACTGGGATACGTGATGTGACTTTGAAGATCTAAAAGCTGATTTTTTGCAGTAGTCAAAGAGAGTGGTTTAAGAGAAAAACTGGATATTGTACACTAAATCACATTCTAACATACCTTCATCCTAAAGACAACACAGAAAATAAATGCCTCATTTTAGTGTAATCCAGCCTTAAATATTAATACACCGGAGGTCAACACAAATGTAGGCTAATATTATCACAACTTAGCCATTCACACTCTGACGCTTGTTTCAACACACATTCATCAGATCCAGTTTGTTGGAAAATATAACATTCCCAGGATGAAAACAATTGTTTTTTTCTTATTTTTTTCTTATGATTGGTCACAAGTTGAGTTGTTGTAATATAGTAGCTGTAGTAATATAGTGATTTGCTGCAAGGTTAAACTGTGATTGATTTTTCGGGCTTTTATCATCCACCTCCCAGCTCTGGTGATGATCATCTCTGTGCCGATCTCATGAAAGGTCTTCCACAGCTCAGATCCTTGAAGATCCAGCCGAACTTCCCTCGCAGCTCCAGATCTGCTTGACTCGTTCTTCTTGTCGTTTCACTGATCAAGTCATCAAAATCAAATAGATTACATAAATGGTAATGAAACACAAGTACTACAAACAGTTGTCGAACATTGCTATTTTATATCTCCCTCTCAGATGCTACACTAACCCTGTGTGTCGATGAAAGTTGCTGTCGGTGCATCTCTGTCATGTTCCGAGACGCACTGCAACTTCTCATTCTTCATAGTTTCCACCTTCATCTTTTTGCAACTTTTCCCCGAAGCGTCCGCGGAGAGCATTCTGAGAGGAGATCAGATGAAGAGACGAGAGTCTTCCTCATAGCTTGGAAACAGCTCACATCCTCCTCTTCTTCTGTGTGCTGCTCGCCCTCCTCTGAGCGGGATGTGTTCACCTTTCTCATCCTCTTAAGTCGAACTCCTGGTTCGCAGAGGGGAAAGGAGATGCTCTTGTTCTCAAGCTTTCTGGAACCAATCGGATCTCAGAGGAAGCCACATGTGTGTGGGTGGGTGTTTTTGTTGTAAAGCTTTCTGGAGAGAGAGAGAGAGACTGAGTGTGTGTGTGTGTGTGGTGTGTGGTGTGTGTGTGTGTGTGTGTGTGGCTGTGTGTGTGTGGAGAGAGAGAGAGAGGAGAAACACAGTGTGTGTGTGTGGTGTGTGTGTGTAAAGTCGCGTGTGTGTTTATTCAACAGTGTGTGTTGTGGTAGTAGTATGCACCCATGAGAGAGAGAGAGAGAGTGTGTGTGTGTAGTGTCTGTGTGTGTGTGTGTGAGAGAGAGAGAGAGAGTTACACAGAGCAAAAGCCTTTGTGTGTGCACCGTGTACAGTGAGGGCGCTTAAGAGTGAACTAGTGAGCTTTGGTTGTGTGGTGCTGTGTGGGTGTCAAGCATTCAGTTGTGCGAGCGGTATGGTAGCCGTATAACCTGATGAGGAGGTGTGTGTGTGTTGAAAGACAAACCGTGCGCTGTGTGTGTGAGGAGACACCAAGGATTACAATACGTCCAGTCTTTGACCAATACCGGGTCTTGTCCATAGTTAGTTTGGTTGACCCGCCTTTAAAATAGAGTATTGTGATGAATATTTTGTTCAGACAGTGCTTACATCAACATTCATGTGACATGGCAAGAATGTATTTTTAAGTACTGGACAAAAAAAAAAAAAAAAAAAAAAACACACACATACGTCAAGGAAAGCTTCACAGAAAAAAAATCTCAGTATTGAACCTTTCCATCCTGCAGCTACAGACACACACTGAGCTTGAGGGAGAATTCAGCACTATGTGAGACTGAAGGCATGGATATTCATGCACAGCAGCCAATCAAACATCAGACGTCATGTTTATTCATGAAGGATGTCATAATGGTAAAACAGTATGCAGGTATGCAAACATCAGATGTTATATTTGTTCATGAGGGATAATGCATGGTACATTGTGTGTCATCTCAGTCTTATGTCATGTCTCATGTAATTATTTTTTTTTTAATTCAGTTCAACATTGTCTACATTTACATTTAATCATTTAGCAGACGCTTTTATCCAAAGAGACTTACAAATGAGAACAATAGAAGCAATCAGATCAACAAGAGAACAACAACAGTGTACAAGTGCCATGACAAGTCTCAGTTAGTCTAGTACAGAACACATAGCCTTTGGGATGGCACCACAAGGCGCTGTTCACTTGCAGAGCGTAAACTTCTGGAGGGCGCATAAGATTGAACTAATGAGCTTAGGTATGATGGTGCTGTGAAGAGGGCTGCGGGCGTGGCAGTGTCTTCATTTGTAGTCATCAAGCATCCGTACCTTGAATTTGAATGCAGAGCGGCTACTGGTAGCCAGACAGGCCCATATAACTAGATGAGCACCATACAGACTTTATTAAAGAGGTCTACCCCGGTTACACCATACCTGATTTTACATTGCTCGAAGTCAATTAATGCTGGCTGCAGATCAAGTAAAGTTTTAATTGTTTGTGATTTTAATATCCATGTTGATAATGAAAAAGATGCATTGGGATCAGCATATTATAGACATTATGAACTCCGTATTGGGGTTAGCGTTAGAATAACAAGTACTCAGGACCTGAAAAATGCTCATTGTTGAAATTATGCAGCCAAGTGATGATATCTCAGATGTAATTGAGGTTCATTATTAGTTTTAGTAGAATTTGCAAACTTAGGAGAGGAAGAATTGTATATAAACTTGTTTAAATCATCTACGGAAGGAAAAACCAACAACAAACTGTATGTTAGACCCTATTCTGATAACCATCTAAGCTCTCCTAAAAGAGGTGCTTCCAGAAGTCTTAGATAACTCTTCTGACTATTATTAATTCCTCATTGTTATTAGGATATGTCCCCAAAACCTTCAACACTGGCTGTTATTAAGCCTCTCATCAAAAAAAACACATCTTGACCCCAAAGAACTAGTTAATTATAGACCGATCTCGAATCTCCCTTTTCTGTCCAAGATACTAGAAAAGATAGTATCCTCACAATTATATTCCTTCTTAGACAAAAATGGCATCTGTGAGGATTTCCAGTCAGGATTTAGACCGCATCATAGTACTGAGACTGCTCTCCTTAGAGCTAAAAAATGACCTGCTCTTATCATCTGATTGTGGTTGTATCTCTGTATTAGTGCTATTGGATCTTAGTTCTGCGTTCGACACTATTGACCACAACATTCTTTTGCATAGACTAAACTTTGTTGGCATTAATGGAAGTGCATTAGCATGGTTTAAATCACACTTATATGACCGCCATCAATTCTTAGCAGTGAATGAAGAGGTATCATATCGATCATAAGTGCAGTATGGAGTACCTCAAGGCTAAGTACTAGGGCCGTTAATCTTCACACTTTACATGTTACCCTTGGGAAATATCATCAGGAAACACGGTGTTAGCTTTCACTGTTATGCTGATGATACTCAGCTCTATATTTCTTCGTGGCCTGGCAAAACATACCAATTTGAAAAATTAACGGAATGCATAGTCGATATAAAAAAATGGATGACGACTAATTTTTTACTGCTATATTCTGAAAAAAAAAAACAGAGGTGTTAATTATAGGACCTAAAAACTCTGCATGTAAAAACCTAGAACGCTGTCTAAGACTTGATGGCTGCTCTGTCAATTCTTTGTCATCAGTTAGGAACCTATGTGTGCTATTTGATAGCAATCTTTCCTTAGAAAGCCACGTTTCTAGTATTTGTAAAACTAAATTTTTCCATCTCAAAAATATATCTAAATTACGTCCTATGCTCTCAATGTCAAATGCAGAAATGTTAATCCATGCGTTTATGACCTCAAGGTTAGACTATTGTAATGCTTTATTGGGTGGTTGTTCTGCACGCTTAATAAACAAACTCCAGTTAGTCCAAAATGCAGCAGCTAGAGTTCTTACTAGAACCAGGAAGTATGACCATATCAACACTGGTTCTGTCAACACTGCACTGGCTCCCTATCAAACATCGTATAGATTTTAAAATCTTGCTTATTACTTATAAAGCCCTGAATGGTTTTAGCACCTCAGTATTTGAACGAGCTCTTGTTACATTACAGTCCTCCACGTCCGCTGCGTTCTCCAAAACTCAGGCAATTTGATAATACCTAGAATATCAAAATCAACTGTGAGCGGCAGATCCTTTTCCTAATTAGTGCCTAAAATCTGGAACAACCTACATAACATTGTTCGGGAGGCAGACACACTCTTGCAGTTTAAATCTAGATTAAAGACCCATCTCTTTAACCTGGCTTACACATAACACACTAATACGCTTCTAATATCAAAATCCGTTAAAGGATTTTTAGGCTGCATTAATTAGGTAAACCAGAACCGGGAACACTTCCCATCAAACCCGATGTACTTGCTACATCGTTAGAAGAATGGCATCTACGCTAATATTTTGGATGGATTTTAATATCCATATTGATAATGAAAAAGATGCATTGGGATCAGCACTTATAGACATTCTGAACTCTATTGGGGTTAGACAACACGTCTCAGTCATTGTCGAAATCATACTCTAGATTTAATACTGTCACATGGAATTGATGATGGTGGTGTTAAAATTATGCAGCCAAGCGATGATATCTCAGATCATTATTTAGTTTTCTGCAAACTTCAAATAGCTAAAACTGTAAATTCTACATATTTTTAAAAGTATGGTAGAACCATCACTTCTACCACAAAAGACTGCTTTGTAAGTAATCTTCCTGATGTGTATGGTTTCCTTAGCATATCCAAAACCTCAAAACAACATGTAACAGAAACTATGGACTCTCTCTTTTCTAGCATTTTAAATACAGTTGCTCCTTTGCGCTTAAGGAAGGTTAAGGAAAACAGTCTGACACCATGGTATAATGAGCACACTCGCACCCTAAAGAGAGCAGCCTGGAAAATGGAGTGCAACTGGAGGAAAACAAAACAAGAGGTATTTCGTATTGCTTGGCAGGAAAGTAATA
Source organism: Cyprinus carpio (assembly GCF_018340385.1). NCBI lineage: Eukaryota > Metazoa > Chordata > Actinopteri > Cypriniformes > Cyprinidae > Cyprinus > Cyprinus carpio. Next base: position 5,313,238 of record NC_056585.1, read on the forward strand.
TATCCTACAGAAAAGCATTACAAACTGCTAGATCTGATTACTTTTTGTCTCTTTTAGAAGAAAACAAACATAACCCCAGGTATTTATTCAATACAGTGGATAAATTAACGAAAAATAAAGCATCAACAAGTGTTGACATTTCCCAACATCACAGCAGTAATGACTTTTTGAACTACTTTACTTCTAAGATCGATACTATTAGAGATAAAATTGTATCCATGCAGCCGTCAACTATAGTATCACATCAGACAGTGCACTATAGATCCCCCGAGGAACAGTTCCACTCATTCTCTACTATAGGAGAGGAAGAATTGTATAAACTTGTTAAGTCATCTAAACCAACAACATGTATGTTAGATCCTATTCCATCTAAGCTCCTAAAAGAGGTGCTTCCAGAAGTCATACTTGCTACATCGTTAGAAGAATGGCATCTACGCTAATATTAGCCTGTTTCTCTCTTATTCCGAGGTCACCGTAGCCACCAGATCCAGTCTGTATCCAAGTCAGAGGGTCACTGCAGTCACCCAGATCCAGTACATGTATCCAGACCAGATGTTGGATCAGCACCTAGAAAGGACCTCTACAGCCCTGAAAGACAGCGGAGACCAGGACAACTAGAGCCCCAGAGACAGATCCCCTGTAATGACCTTGTCTCAGACGACCAAGACCAGGGGCACGACAAGACCACAGGAAACAGATGATTCTTCTGCACAATCTGACTTTGCTGCAGCCTGGAATTGAACTGCTGGTTTCGTCTGGCCAGAAGAGAACTGGCCCCCCGACTGAGCCTGGTTTCAAGGTTTTTTCTCCATTCTGTCACCGATGGAGTTTTGGTTCCTTGCCTCTGGCTTGCTTAGTTGGGGACACTTCATTTACAGCAATATCGTTGACTTGATTGCAAATGATTGCACAGATACTATTTAAACTGAACTGAGCTGAATGATGACATCACTGAATTCAATGATGAAGTACTTTTAACTGTCATTTTGCATTATTGACACTGTTTTCCTAATTAATGTTGTTCAGTTGCTTTGACACAATTTGTTTTGTATAAAGCGCTATATAAATAAAGGTGACTTGACTTAGTAGTTAAATCAGTAAAGCAATCTGCAGTAAATTAAAGAAAGGATTAATATGAGGGTAAATATAGAGATAAATTTGCTTTAAATAGTATTACACTTTCAAACACTTCTTTTTCATGATTGATTGATTGAACGTTTTCCCACCAAAGTGGACATTTATATAAAATAATATGTAATGCCATGTACTACTAATCACTAGATGCCTGTATAGCCTTGTATGCACCAAAAACGGACAGAGCCCAAACGCTGAGTGCAATTAAGAGTTTATTCAGTCCTCAGTGAAAACAAAACAGATTAGCCTCTTCAGATGACCGAGTCATGTGTACAAAATGACAGACATGATACAAGAAAAAGCAGACCTGTTAATACAATGAAAATACAGACCTGAACTGTGACACTAACTCAGACCCTAAAAGGGCAAATGGGAGTTTATTTGAAAGAACATTTGCAATAGGATTAGAAGATGGTTGTAGGAGCCAAAAATGTAATGATTTGACCTCTAGAGGGCGATGTGCACTGTGGTGAGTGGATGAAAGTCACCGTATTAACCTTTGAGGTTGTACTGGATAGGTACAGGTGGCAGGAACATATAGTTTGTATCATAGCTCCACATGCTTTTACATGTTGTTTGTTTGTTAAATCAATCAGTCAAGAAACAGACATTGCTTTGTGGACATTGTTTATATCAATCTATGAATTAAGAATAATTTACCACCCTGCCATGGCTTAAAGGTGCCATGTGTAAAAATTGAGGTAAAAATATCCAAAAATTGACCTACACGCATCAAAAGAATGAGAAGAAATAAGGGCGATGATGTCATTAAAAAAAATGTCAAGTTATAGTGCCTGCAGAGATATCAAACCTTAATTAGCATTAGCATTACTAGCCACGGGCCCGACAGGTGCCGTAATACCAGTTTCGGCCATGGGAGGCGGTATGCGGGGCAATATACCCACCAGCCAACCTGCAATACACGAATAACTCGGCACGGCTTGTGGGCGTACTGAAACCTGATGTCAAGCAACCCGCGCTCGGAATCCACAAATCAAATCCGATAAGAAAAGGAGCCGAAACAGAGTAAACATCGGCACTGCTTTCCATCGCTGGAGACAACTGATGGACTTGAAAGAAATGAGCTTCGACTCCGAACTTGCAACATTTCTTTTGGATTGGTAAGTAAGATGCTGTTAGTATTTCGCTAGAATTTTGTTTTATATGTTTGCGTATTTTTTTCGAGAAGTTATAACATAGAAATGTATCGAAGGCTGTTCGATGGCTAACCGTAGCTGCGTTTGATAGTTAGCTAGCTATAACTTACCTACAGATCCGATCCGGTTTTCACCTGTTATCTACAAAAGCCCGTCTCTACCAAGCTGATGCTAAAATGTAACACATACCTAAGAAGCTTGAAATGTCTTCGATGATAATGAACCCGAGAGAGAGAGAGAGAGAGAGAGAGAGAGAGAGAGAGAGAGCGAGAGAGAGCGCCCCGGCCGCGCGCGCACTCACTCACTGTATTCAGAGTGGTCAAGTTTTTGAAAGCGTGTGAAAAGAGTCAATTGCGTGTGTCTCACGGTGAATGCTTGAGAGTTGGCAGCTCTGGTTACGTTGGTTGGCGCTAGCTTGGTCAACATCAGCTGTCTGATGTTGACCAATGATGTTGACAGAATGCTGTCTGTCAAATTAATTTAATTCAAATAATATGTATATACAACTCAAAATGTAATATGAACAAAACGAATATGAACATATTCACTGGTAAGGTAAAGGGGAGTAGCTTGAAGATGTCATGTTTCAAAATCACTTGACATCACCCAACGTTCCTCTGGAGGCCAAAACGTCCTCTTAGGCTTCGGCTATGGTTCTAGGGTTGTTGTGAAGGTAGGGGCGGAGCATAGAGACTATGCCGTTTCTCGTTTGTTACTCTAGAGTAGACCAATTCACTTTTTATTGAGGCAATATTGCCCCCATCTGGTATGGAATGTGGAGTATGACTTGATTTTTTTGCCAGACATTACACATGGCTCCTTTAAAGGCAATATAATGGTATTCCAGCATTTAGAAGGCATTGTGTTAGAACAGTAAATTGTTCAAATTAGTGAAAATTAATTTTTTAAAATTTTAAAGACACATGGAATCAATAAAAATGGTTGCAAAGAAGTCCCTTCACATGAACTATAAGTGGACTGTACTGAACCGACTGTATTGGGCAGGTTCAAGGTTCATCCCCTTAACTCCTCCAAATTATTAAGCATCCTTAAAAATGCCAGAGGCTTGCCGCGCTGTTCTACATCAGAGTGGTGGAGTGGGCTTGTGATTTTAAATACCCAGCAGGAAGCTGATGGAGTCCACAGGAAGTGGATATTTAGAGGATGGGTGTAATGGGGCATGCTGTGGTTGGGTGTACATTTCTGGCTCTTGGGTATCATAAATCATGGTCATAATGTTTCTTTTTAGTCTAGTCATGTGTCATGTCATGATTTCCTCAGCTACCCAGTAGAATGAATTGTTTTTTGAACTATGTTTGCCATTTGCTTCAAGACAGTCAAATTCTAAAGTTTCTTGGCTCTTGCAGTTTTTTTTTTATGATCGCTATGGCATTTTTTCCAATACTTTTAAAATTTTTCCTTAACTCTTAACACACCTAAAACTCACAATTGGCAAAATGGTTAATTTCATGCTCAAAATTATGCATTGTAAACAAAACTCCAACACTAATTTTCAAAATGCAGTAATACATTAACACATTACACTATGACTACCAAAACACTGCAAACATGTCTCCAAATCACATAATTATTCAAAAACACTAACACATGCTCTCTTCCAACAGGAGCATTTAGTCCATCATAGAACAAAAAAACATCAGATGGAATTACAGAAACTATATTATTTTATATGCCTTAGGCCTGCTCTTATACAATAGACCAGCTTACATGTAAATGTGGGCCCTGCATTGTTTTTATTTGGGCTACTTGGGTACCAAATGGGCATGATTCCAATATGGGCGAAAATAAGTTGGCCCCATGTATGGGCCATAGTTCAGTCATTAATCAGTCATTATTAATGGGAAATAAGTGCATGGTCTAAAAAAGAGCAACACATATGAGTCTCCCATGGGCTAACACAATCATTCCCATATTGGTTGCCCACATGGGCCCAAGATATATCCCACATACTGTATACACCGATCACTGATTAACCATTAAGACTGGTTGGATTAAATTATAAACAAACATTACATTTTAACTGAACAAGAAGAGAGGCAAATTAAAAGTTTGGTAGTAAGAGGTTTTTGTTTTGTTTTGTTTTTTTACTCACACAATTGAAAACATAATGAAGAGTTTAAATTTTTTTTATTTTTTATGATATTTTGTGATAATAGTACTGTTTTGAAATAAAAATATAATTTGAATATACAGGTCCTTCTCAAAAAATTAGCATATTGTGAAAAAGTTCATTATTTTCCATAATGTAATGATAAAAATTAAACTTTCATATATTTTAGATTCATTGCACACCAACTGAAATATTTTTGCACCAAAGCAATTAAAAAAAAAAATGATTGTACAATCAACTACACAGTGAATCTATCGGTATCTAGTATGTGTGTGTGATCTAAATTAATGTTTCTATGGTATTTCATGATGATAAATGAGTTCTATGAACTAATGGTTCAGCAAGGTCGAGGTTTCTTTGGGATATGAAAGTTACACGTGTGACTGGTGTGAGTTTAGTGAAACGTGACATCAATGTTCTGATTTAGTGCCAAAGTGACTGTAAGCAAATGAATCAGATGTGATGGAGACAGATGACAGCTAACTGTCACATCAAATACACGCATTGTACATTAAAGTAAGCCATGTGATACTGTAAACACTGGCCTTATTATGGTAGAGACTGGTAGAGAAATTACTGGAATACATGTAACAATAATCTGATGTGAAAAGTATGTACAGCTGTAATGAAAGCATGAGCTCAGGATTTGAAAGAATGGCAAGTGGTTATCAGTTTGGAATTTTGAAAATGTATACCTCACACAATGAAAATATTGTGAAAAAACTGCAGTAGCAATAGGTAGCCTCATGTTTGTTTGTTTTTTCTTCTCTATTGTTTTAGTAATTTCCCCTTAAAAATAGAAAAATATCTCTATAAGCACATGAAGGATACTTGAGGCAAAACATGCAGTATAAAATATACACATAAATCATTTAGTAAAGATAATGAAAAAAAAAAAAACTGTCAAAAAATAACTAAAAATAATATTTAAAAATACAAAAATGCAAACTAACATTGCCAACATATCTTTAAAAAATAAACAAATCATGAAAATGTATGGGCGTATTAAGGGACTTGAGTTAAGTATCAGGGTTTCTGCAAGTTTTATGAAGGTAAATTTAAGAGTTTTTAAGACCTTTTTTGCAAGATCTAATTAAAGAAAAAAATTAGAAAAAAACTGAAGGAAGCGTGTTCTCTAAATGTAAATGTCTAAGGAGAGCACAATGAGCTGTGATAGCACTTTAAAGTTGGAAAATATGAATATCAATACTTTTTCATTCATTATATCCCCCAAAAAAACCATGTAACTAAAAAATAAATAACTTTTACTGTACCTGATCACATATATGTTTTACTGTATTCTGATCACACTGCACAAAAGTAATGTTCTTCCGCAGTATTCTTGTCTTGTTTTCTAGTTCAAATGTCTAAAATTGTATTATTATTAAGATAAATGCAAAAAAAATTCACGTCTTGTTTTCTTAGAAATGTATAAAAAAGCAGTAATTTATGATTAAAAAAAGAGTACAAATACCTGACAGTGTGCTCAGAAAAATAAACTTCATCCAAATCAAAACCAAGATTTCATAAATAAATTTAAGGATGTTTATATATTTGTATTGGAAAACAAGACAGAAATATTTACATAGATATTAAATTATATTTTTCGATTATTTTCAGTTATCTAGTTACTTTTATTATACTCTTTTTGCAGTGCATGAAACATTTAACACCATACCTTTATGAATGCAAGACTTTCTGCTCCGAATGAAAACCTTTTAAGGCATTCATTTGTGAAAGGTAAAATTCAGACTTCTTAAGACTTGCACAAACCCTGAATATATGCGCACGTATTAAATGTAACTTGAACCGCAGACATAATCAAGAACATTTAAGCATAAACATAACAAAAACTGCATGCTTAAACATTAGAAGAATGATTAACTGCCAAATCTTGACAACTCAAATCAACTTTGCTCGTCTATTTGGACGACTGCAGAAATGCTTTCTTTTCAGTTTGAACAGTTCAATCAATAAGATGGACTTTCGCGTGGACAAATGATTCATCACATTCATCTCATCACATCATTTAATGGGTGCAAAGAAAGAAAGAACCAACAAGAAAAACTCAATCATCAGAAAGTGCAGGAGTTCATCAGCTCCGCTCGTGCGGCTTCTCTTCATTACATCTGTGTTTTCTTAGACAGCGCTTCTGCTTCCTGTGAAGAAACACACAGAAACCCATCCATTTAGTTCAAATTCAGTGAGAAGAGCTAGACTAGAGCATGTGTGTTCAACATCAGATGGGACATTAGCACTACATTCTCAGAGTAGACACACACGGGACACACGCGCTGCGAATAAAGGAGCCTTTATGTCCCTCAGACACCTACCTTTGAGCCTGGAGGCGCCGTCAAGCCCAGAAACGCGTACACAGCATTGTCCTCTCGGGCATAGAAGAACGCCTCGTAGTTCTGGAGCACAGAAGCAAAAGAAAGCACTGCTCAGATCTTACGGTCTGTTTTTGAGTCGGTTTGAATCAGTCAAAACACAAGACACCAGTTTAAATGATACTGGTAAAAAATACCTGTACAGAACCGTGTCCAGCTCAACGAAAACAGACCGAAATAGACTGATTTTGATTGCTTTTAAAGTATTAGAATAATTAAAATTACATGTACGTGTCCGTGTCAAGGTAAACTATTAGAATTGATTGAGATCGTTTTTTTCCATGGTGGGTATGTTAAATGAATTTTTTTTTTAGTGAAATAAAATTCTAGCATCATTTATTCAGCCTCATGTCTTTCTTAACTTACATAGTTTTCTTTTTACTGGGAAATACAAAAGAAGATATTATGAAGAATGTTTCAGTTGTTTCTGTTTATATTATTAAAGTCAGTGGGAGCCAAAACTTTCATTACGACCAAAATGTTATTTCATGATATAAGTTTTATTTTATGGAATGTATAGTTATTGTAATATAATTATTTTTGTAATTTTATTTAATTTTTGTTACTGAACATAATAATAAAGAAGCAAATTAGATAGGTCTTTCTAACAGTAGTATTCAATTACAAAATACTACAGAAATTAAATAATCTAATGTAAAAATACAACTGCACAGTCTTCACTGTATGAATTAAATATAGTGACCCTTATGAAAGCTACTAATTCACTCAAGGACAGTGTGTAATTTTCTCTCTTTTTAATTTTATTAGATCAAAACAGGAACTAAAACAGAGTGTTTCAGGCAGAGAGTACAAAGAGCGGCTGCAGAGGTGTGCAGTATGAGAGAAAATATGGTGTTTTCTAATCACCCCAAAAATTATGAACTTGTATATGAGCATAATATGGCAACTTTAACTAAGAGAATATACTGCAGCAGATATATATTAGGCTGCTGCCACTTTAGGACCTGATGCACAGATACAAAGTCATTGTGTTATTTCAGAAGACATAATATACCAGTCTAGTAATATAGATTACTTTTACGCTACCTTTATGTCCTTTTTGGAGCTTGAAAGTTAATATGGACAAAAACAGCTGAATTAAAATATAGAATTTTCTACTCTAAAGAAGAAAGTAAATCTTTTTGGCTTTTATTATTACTTAATATTCCATAATGTTTGCTTTATGTAGTGTGTGAGCACTGCCCAGCGCATAATATCTGTCATGAGTACAAACCCCACAGTATCTGTCCTCGTTGAAGATCTGAGGAGGTAGAGGGTTCCCTGTCGCTGGTCGGAAATCCTCAGGGACATGTTCTCGCATCCACTTCCTGTTGTCTTCATCAGCTGCGATGTCACATTCCTCAAAATCAATCTTATTGGCCGCTAAGAAGCTCATGACATCCTGCTGCTGTTTCTTGATCTGAGGGAAACAGAAGATTAAATCGCACATTAAAATCAATGGACACTAAATCTGACGTCCTCAAAATGAGGGCATTTCATGTGTGAAAGCATTATTATTACAGTGGACTTCACATGTATCAAGTTTTGTGAGTATCAGTTTTTGTTGAGTTACAGCCTTTTTGGAAAAATAAGGATATAACCACAACTATTGTTCTGGGAAAGGCTTCAAGTAAAGTGTTAACAACATTTTTTTTTTATTATGAATCTCAAATACAGACACTCCTGGCAAGGGTTCAAATATGCAGAAGATGTTGAAAAAAGAGAAGAATGCTGGAGAGAGCTGGAGGACAAACAGGAGACTCATGAACAACTATTACAGACCATAGACTGTATAAAAACATGGGCGTAGTGTTCGTGACGTCACCCATAGGTCTCCGAAGAGCGTTTTTGAAGCCAAAAGTAGGCAGAGCCGGCCATCGCCATCTTGGCAGCACGTCACCACGTGTCACTCCCGTATAATAGAAAATGGGCAAAAAGGAGGGAGCTGGTTGCTGAAACCACGCCCACCTAGCTCAATGATGGTGACATCAGCGCAATCCACCTGCCACTCAAGTGGCCACACCCTTAATTATGCAGAACTTTAATGCTTAATATAATTTAAACGGATGAGTTATAAAATAATTCACCCCCCTCACAGTTGTCATCATGAAGGGCAAAATTAGCTATATAGACCAAAATCATTTTTTGAACCAGGCTGTAAACGTTTTTTTTTTTCGGCTGTAAATTTGGGCATTTTAACATGGGAAGTCTATGGGATTGACAACCTTTTGCAGCCAGCCTCATGCGGCCAGTCGATGAATTACAGTTTAAGTCACTTCCTTATGGGCTTCACGAGAGAGAGCGGGAGGTTGCCGCTTGTTGCAGACGCACAAAAAAAGTTGTGGAACATCCAGATGACAACATAGTATTAAAGGTGCTATAGAATGCATTGATACAATATTTTCAATTGTTCTCTGATGTCCCCAGAGTGTGTATGTGAAGTTTTATCTCAAAATACCCCACGGATAATTTGTTGTTGGTTGTTGTGTTTGTGTATTTAAGTGTATGTGAATAAACGCGCTGTTTTTTATGTTTGTGTTCCCCTTTAAATGAAAATGAGCTGGTGCTCCCGCCTCCCTTCTCAGATGAGTGCGGAGCTTCAAGAGCTCATGCTCGCCAGCATACCAGTGTTACGGTTTAACTGGTGGAGACCGTGTTACTGACCTCACATTGCTTCCAAATGCAGTTTTTAACTACCACTTTCCTATTTACTGGTAGCACATGAAGGCAGCATTAGTGAAAACAGGCAGAGACAATGGTAGCTTTAGCAACATTAGCCTTACCGAGAGCCAAGAAGCTCTTTTGGAAAACAAAATATGATGCGTGATGTTCACTTTGTCTGGAGTCTGGACGTTTGCGCACAAATTGTTGTTATTGATCCCTCTTTCAGAAGCAATCTCTGCACAACTCCAGCTGAACTGACCCTTGTCTGGTGTAAAATGTTAGCACAAACATTTTTTTTTTTTTTTCGGGACATTTCCTTCAAAAATGAAAGTTAACCACCGTGTCCTCAGCGGTGTATGGAGACTCTTATGTTCGTTGGTGCATCCCAACACACAACACTTTTAATGGCTCTTTGGCGCTGACATTGTACCTCCAGCAGCTACAGCAAGAAAACAGTAATGGCGGACTGGTGCTTCTCACTCAGGGCTGTGTATATGCTAATAGGGCAGAGAGAGTTAATACTCGACTTTCCCCGAGTATGACTTTCTCACTGTTAGAAATCTGGAACTGCTTGTGTGGAGAGATTGATTATGATTTATTGGGATTATAAAACAATGAGTGGATTTTTACCATTATAGGCTGGTCACACACTGCGGCCACACAACCGTGTTCAAACACCTTATAAAAGTAATTTTTGCATTCTATGGCACCTTTAAGAATCAAGACTATGCTAACTTTTTTTTTTAAAGGGGTGATGACATGAGAAACCAAATTTGCCTTGATCTTCTGGCATCCAACAGGTCTTTATACCATTAAAACTTCCTGCAAGTTTCATAGCTTAAGACGTCCTCCCCAGTATAAAAGAAGCATTTATTTAATCAAGCTCCAAATATGGCTTGTTGTGGATCCTATGGGGCAAGGTGACATCACCTAGCACCAGTCGTTTGCATTATGACCACCTCCAGAGCAAGACAACTACTCCTAATTGTGCATCATGACATCGTGTCACACCCACAGGTGTTCAGTTGAAGTGAAGAAGTAGTTGTTTACACTAAGATTGTGATGTCACACAGATGTGCCATTCCTGGCTGTGGAAAAAACAACATGTTTGAATACGCTACCAAAGAATCCAGACATCAGGGGAAAATGGATTCAGTCACGTCAGTGTTAATTTACACGTATTAACTACATTTCACAGATGACTGTTTTGATAACAAATCGCAGTATGATGCTGGCTTTGACAGAAGACTTTTGCTCAAAGATCAGGCTGTGCCGACTATTCTTGACCTAACAATGATGCCACAGACTGCAAGTAATGTATTACAAGTAAAAACTACTTTTTAAAACGTTAATTGCAGTTTAATTCATAATGAATAATCACAGTGTTTTTACTTAGTTTACTTGCATATTTTTTTTAGAGTCCGTCATGTTCAGGCTCCATGTTAAAAGATGTAGCCTGTCAAACTGATGTTAGCCAATCATAACAGTGGGAGGTTACACTGAACACTGAACAGTGGGCGGTTACACCCCCCCCCCCAAAAAAAAAGGAGTGTTTTTTTAGTAGGATGATGAGAAGGGTGGTGGAAGGTGGTAAATAAATTTTTTTTTTTGTAAAAACTACAGTAATATTATAATTACACCTAAGGGAACATAAAAAAACCATGTCATGACCCCTTTAATTCAGCTATTATTTTGTCTTGTAAACTGCATCTTTTATGTGAATTAGCTTATTCAGGTCAGTACTACACAAAAAAGTCTTGATTTTTAGAGATGTTGTGTTGAGTGTACGAGACTCGGGGACGCCCAAACACCTCACATCATTGAGAAAAGGCCAAAGAAATTGGCAAGCAAAATTTGGATAGCTACATAGGTACATCCCAGTACAAATAGGCCAGTGCAGCATTTACTCACTTTTTCTGAGGAGTCGAGAAGCGTTTCAACCCACTCAGAGGCAGTTTAGATTTGTGGCATAAGGGACACAATGTCTCCGTTCCCTCCACAAGGGAACGAGGGTTACCATACACAACCGAGACGTTAAAAGACCGTGTCGATTTAAAAAGAAAAAAAGAAAAAAAAAGTTTGAAAAACGCTTAAAAAATTTTGGAAAACCACTGTTCTAGTGTAATTTGCCAAACAGTGCAACCAAACAGTATCAAACAGTATGACACCAAACTGTCTATAAAGCACTAATTTTTCTAAAGAAACACTGTCTGACAGCAAACACCTTTGGACACCCTCAAGATCCATTTCCTTTAGAGTTCAGTGTCTCGTTTACAATATGATTTTCTTATTACGATTTGTATGCTCCACAAATCAGCCTGAATGGGTCAGTTTGGGGGGAACAGAAGAACTAGAAATTCAAGCAATGTTTCCCAACCCTGTTTTTGGAATCAAATGGAATTTTTTGTATCTCACATTTTAAGTCTCCATTATCAGCACCATATTTAATTTTTGACAGGAATGCAAACGAGGCTGTGAGGGACTGAAGTACAGTGCGTTCAATAGACTGTACTGTGGTTGAAACACATACTGATTGTTCAGCTGATGAAACACCTCAGAGACACTGGCTGCTTGTTCATCATGTAACACGAAAACTGTGTCAGCACAGAAAGAAATCAGAAGATTTATTTGCAATGACTCATTTCAGAAGAAAAACACTTGCAACTGGTGGCTGAAGTATGGACAAGTCAGGAGCATCATTCCAGTGTTACATAACTAACAGTGTGTGGAGGACAACGGTATTCTCTAACTCAGGGGTGTCAAACTCAATTCCTGCAGGGCCGGAGCCCTGCATAGTTTAGATTCAACCCTAGTTAAACACACCTGATCCAACTAATCAAGTCCTTCAGGCTTATTGCAAGCAACATGGTATGTGTGTTGAAGCAGGGTTGGAACAAAACTCTGCGGGTCTCCGGCCCTCCAGGAATTTTGAAAGTTTGACACTCCTGCTCTAACTCACCAAATTAGGAAGAGTTTGAGCCAAATGAGCTGCTGGAAGAAGAGCTCCCTCTGCCCTGGCCATCTAAACATGCAAATACTGCTATTTAACTAGTCAACAGTTAGGATGCAAATAAAACATACTCAGCTAACCTGTCATGGCCATTCTGAGTCTGTTCTTATGCAGTTCCCAGTCCAGTTAAATGCACCTGTTTTTTTTTTATTGTTAAGTCTTGAGCAGAAGTGGTATTTTCCAGCACACTGCTGTCAGAGGAAGCGGTTACATTAACTGTCAACTTCAACACCATATTTAGAGTTTACAGTGACTGTGTTTCTGTGTGAAATTTGCATGAGAACAAAAGACTACTGTAGTCTCCAGCAGTAGTGCTGACATTGCATTTGTTAATCAATGTTTTCAAACTAACTATAATAAAAACACAACCAAGCATTTCCACGATTATCATAATTTCCGCAAAAATGTCACAGTATTTAATGTCTCAGTTATTGTTGTTACTACACTAAAACTCTGGTAATTTGATATGCGTCAGCAAAGACATCATAAAAATAATTAAAATGACAATAATTGCGCACTCTTCTTGCACTGTTTGACTGTATAAAGACTTCGCTGTTGTAACAGTTAGTCGTTTTCCTAGGGATGTCTGGTTCCAGTCGCACGTGAGGTTCTTACCGATGTCGATCCGGAGGAGCTCGCGATGTAAACTTTAATCACCATGATGACAGATTGTCCTCGGGTCTCACAGAGCAGAAACAGCGATCAGACTCGGTGAGGATCTGAGTTTTGTCCCGTCTCTCGCTCTCTCCTCCTCAGTCCCCGCCTCTGCCGAACTCTCGAACTCTTCCTGCTTCATCAGAAACAGCCGAGCTGAGAATCACAGACGGGCTTCTGATGAAACACGCGCAGCTCTCTCAAAACAACTTCTAGCAATACGTTTACAGCGGTTCTGACTGTATGCACTCTAGAAATGAAGTTTAATTTATCGGCATTATATGCGAGCGTTATCATGATGAACACTTTCCTTGAGTTCATGGAGTTTTAGTGGAAATGCAGTTTCGTGTAACATCAGTAACTGTGGCACAGATCTGTGTATGAATGGTTGTTGCAGCTCTGCGGGCTGTTGACACATACTAACCCCCCGCCCCCTCTTTTTTATAATAATCTGTCATCTGCAGGCTTGCGAAACAAACCCTAAAACCCGACTCGACTATAGGGCGCCATCTTGAGTACAGAACTCGCAGAAATAAATCACCCCGTGACTAAACAGCACTGAAATGGCAACAAAAAAATAAAAAAACCCAAAGGGTCGCCGATTGTTAGAAAAGACGCACACATAAGTTTTAAAGGAATTCATACTCTCAGGCAACATTTCTTATGGGACTGTCGACATTTCTCATAAATACCGGCCCTTTGTGCTCGGCTCTCGGTTCTCAGCGCTGATTGGTCTAACCAGGCATCAGTCAGGCCTAAGCCACGCCCCTCGTCCCGTTCAGTCTTTAGCTGTAATGCTCCTCCGTGTTTAATACTGTGTTTAGTGTAGTGAGCCAAGCACGTATTTGCCGAGATCTCTTCTAAAGCAGCTGTTTTCCCCTTGTGTTTCGCAGAATCTTTTTAGGAGCCCAACATGCCTAAAAACAAGGTACGCGCGCGCACACACACACACACACACACACACACACACACCCCAGTCTTCTGCATCAGGGAGGCGTTGTTCGGAACTGAGTGTCATATTCGTGTGGTTTATTTATTCACTGCATTGCAAAGTCTAGATCTGCATACATTTAAAATATTTAACACTGAAATCCACGCCGCATATTTCTTATCTCGTGCACGTTTTGCGCAGAGTGTGCGATTGCGCGCTCAAGTTTTGTTTTGTGCTTTCCATCGCTAGATTAGTCAGCCATGCTGTGCATGAAGAAACTCGCACACAATCAACCACGAAACATCCACTCCTACGAAATATGACCTTTGCGATGTTAAAAACTTAACTGATTGAGAAAACACTCACATGGACAATAACGGGGTTATTATTTTATAGTCTTTGTTCTCGTGAGCATATGTCTGTAATGGCGCTCATGTGCCGACAGATGGCGCTGTCAGCTCCTCCTCTAACATCTCACATATAGGGGTTGGTTGTGATATTAATAAGGGATGGTTGAGCTGAACTGAACTCAACTGAGTTTACTTATACAGGCCACTAGGTTCCTTTATTGGTTTTATATGTGAAAGGTGAATCTATATATATATATATATATGTGTGTGTATGTATGTGTATGTTTTTTTTTTTTTTTTTTTTTATGTATGTATGTTTATTTGTTTATTTTTATTTGGGCTGTCAAATGATTAATCATGATTAATCACATCCAAAATAAAAGTTTTGTTTACATAATATATGTGTGCATACTGTGTATATTTATTATGTATATATAAATACACACACATGCATGTATATATTTGAGAAGAATATGTTATGTTTATATATTAAATATATTTATATATAATATAAAATATAAGAATATAAATATATAAATGTATATACATGTAAATATTTTCTAAATATATAATTTATGTGTGTGTATTTATATATACATAATAAATATACCCTGTACACATACATATATTATGTAAACAAAACTTTTATTTTGGATGTGATTAATCATTTGACAGCCCTAATATATATATATATACAAATCTGTTTTTATTTGTATTTTTTATTAACAGAAAACAGACAGGGATGCAAAGGATGAGGTAAAATATTTTCATATGTAAACTGCTTAAAATGTCACTGTGTTATTATGTTATTTGTATATTGAAATATTTGCCCTTTAGTTACAGTTGTGTGCATACTTATATTTTTATGTCATCTTTTCAGCCTCAGAGGAGATCTGCTCGTTTATCAGCAGTACGTATGTTGCCATTTTCAGATTGTTTCTATATGTGAGTGTGTGTGCATGTTAGAGTGTGTGTGTGTGCGTGTGAATGAGAGTGAGTGTGTGAGTGCACGTGAGAGTGAGTGCATGTGAGAGTGAGTGCACGTGAGAGTGAGTGCACGTGAGAGTGAGTGCACGTGAGAGTGAGTGCGCGTGAGTGCACGTGAGAGTGAGTGCACGTGAGAGTGAGTGCGCGTGAGTGCACTTGAGAGTGAGTGCATGTGAGAGTGAGTGCGCGTGAGAGCGAGACTGAGTGCGCATAAGTGCGTGTGAGAGTGAGTGCATGTGAGAGTGAGACAGAGTGCTTGTGAGAGTGAGTGCATGTGAGAGTGAGTGTGCGTGAGTGCACGTGAGAGTGAGTGTGCGTGAGTGCATGTGAGAGGGAGTGCACGTGAGAGCGAGACTGAGTGCGCATAAGTGCGTGTGAGAGTGAATGCATGTGAGAGTGAGTGCGCGTAAGTGCATGTGAGTGAGTGCACGTGAGTGTGCGTGAGTGCACGTGAGAGTGAGTGCGCGTTAGTGCACGTGAGAGTGAGTGTACGTGAGAGTGAGTGTGCGTGAGTGCATGTGAGAGTGAGTGCGCGTGAGTGAGTGTGAGAGTGAGTGTGCGTAGTGAGTGCGAGTGAGTGCGCGTGAGTGCGTGTGAGTGAGTGTGCGTGAGTGCATGTGAGAGTGAGTGTGCGTGAGTGCATGTGAGAGTGAGTGCGCGTGAGTGCATGTGAGAGTGACTGAGTGCACATGAGTGCGAGTGAGTGCGTGTGCATGTGAGAGTGTGAGTGTGCATGTGCGTGAGAGTGTGTGTGTGTGTGTGTGAGAGTGCGCGTGAGAGTGAGTGTGTGAGTGAGTGAGTGTGTGTGCACATGAGAGTGAGCGCGCGTGAGAGTGTGAATGTGCTTAAATGACTGCTTAAAAACGGTTGCCAAATATACTGGTTACAGAAATGATGTATATCTGAAATTCCCCACCAAATCTAAAATAAATATATAAAGCATTAATCAAAATATATTAGTCTTAATTTAAAATAAATCTTACTGTAGAAAATACAGTAAATACACTCAGTACTGGAATTTTGTATTTTAGTGCACTTAAGAAAAAACCTTTTCATTTAAAAATGTGTAATGGTCATAACAATTTGTTTCTTCTGGTTTTGTTTTATACCAGTTGAACAATGTCTTTAATATATACATATATCAAGTATATTCTACTTCTCAGCTGTTTTTCATTCATAGAGACCAGCTCCTGTGAAGGCCGGACCCAAACCAAAAAAGACAGCTAAGGTAAAATCTGACACCTAACAAACCAGCAATAAAACTTTTATATTAGAAAAATGTTAGTTAATTTTCTAGGCAAAGTGAGTTTGCAGCATGTTCACAGGCAAAATCACAGCAGGCATGTAGAAGCATACACAATATACAGTCTTTTTTTTTCTTTGCTAAAGCATTCACAGTACTGTTATTAAGAGTTTACACATGTGCAAATATTATTACACAAGGCTGCCAATGATTACTTCCTCTGTAGAAAGACAAAGCAGCCAGTGTCAAAAGAGAGGATAAAAAGACCAAGGTGAAGGCCAAGGAGAGCTCAGAGTCTGCAGCCAACGAGGAGAACCACTCTGAAAACTGAGAGGCCAAGACCAGTGCAGTGTGTTATAATCTCTTTTCACATTAGTCTTTCCATAGAAACACTGCAGAGTCATGTTATTTTTTTAATAAGCTCATTTTACTTTTCACTTTTTGTTGACTGCATGGAATAAAATAATTGGAATGCTTTTACACTAGGATATTCTTCATATCTTTTGACATGAAAAAAAAAAATATTCTTGATGATTTCTTTCTCTCAACCCATCCTCAGGTCACAAAGACTCAAAAAGAAACGAATGAAGCGAAGTCGGGGGAGCACTCTTGCCTCCCATCAACACTGTCGTCCTAGCTCATCACTCCTAGTGTTGTGTCATTGTCAACCTCCAAGGCATATTGTTAACAGAGAAATATTTTTATCAATGGTTTTATAAGTATCAGCATTGATTTTTTTTTTAGCACAAACTGAAGCTAAATGCTGAGCACCTTGTAGATTCACAGTGATTGTTTCTGTGAGAATGCCACACTAAAGGTATTTTTAAATGCCATTTATTGTTACTGATAACTTATTTGGTCTAGAAAAAAATCATACGTCATCAAGTTTTCTTAAAAAGTTGAGGGAAATCAACCTGATTTGAGAGAGCTGATATATTTCACTGTACCTTGCAACAACAACAACAAAAAAAACAAGCAAAAAAATAAAATTCTAAAAGTTAAAAATGGCAGCTTATTAAATGTTTTCATGCAAATTGTAATTTTTTTTTACCATGTGATTCTGACGTGTTGAAGTCTGCAGGTTATGATGTACACTCTCTGATGTTGCAGTGTCTGCTAATAAAGAAAATGGTGGAATTTTCCTCACTTTTGCCTCTCCCTTTTTTTATTAAAAAACTATACAGCAATAAATTTGACGAGAATCATTGAAGATTCATTGATCGCTCACACTGGACCTTCTAGTGTCACTAACCTTTACACAGAACATTCAAAGAGACAAACTTTGATGCTTGCATGTTTTTCACTTTTGAAACCAAGTAAAGAGAACTGTTAACTCAAATACATGATTTGATTGAGAAATGCCCACTAGGGGGAGTTGTATCATGTTGGGGAATAGACATGTAAGAGAAAGTTTTGTATACCATGCTTGAGTAAAAAGACACATCATCTGCGGTGCTGATTTACTTTGACTACACAACAAATGGTGATGATCATGACAGTACATCTTCCTCATTCATACTTTTGTCCTTATGAGCCTACAGTTCTGTTTGAAACATGGGCACAAATTATTGAAAACTACCTGTTGGCAATTCATGGAGAGGAGAAAGGCCTGCTACATTACTTCACTTCTTTCAAACAGAAGCAAAGAGGGCATGCATCTGCACGCACGACACATGATAGCAAAGGCATGATGAAAATAACAGAACACAATTGGGTCAAAAATCGATCCTTGTGGGACACCACGCACCAGCATAGCTGAGCTTGAGTAGCGTTCTCCAAACTTCACAGAGAAGCTTCTGTCTTTAAAACAAGATTTAAACCAGTTTAGAGTATTCATCTCATACAAACACTTCTGTAATTGAGCAATACAAATGTTATGGTTCACTGTGTCAAAAGCAGAACTAAGAGCTAAAATTTTACCAACTCTGTGGAATGAATGATAGTTTCTAAATCTAGAATGCAATACTTCAGATGTAATCCAATAAACTTTGACAAAGGCTGGAGCTGGAGACTGACAGACCCAAAGCGAATCCACTCCACAGGTGGAAAGCTGAGGATAAGCTGAGGGACTGGCAGAATGCAGTGGCAGAGGAAGGCAGACGGCTCAAGAGAGAGAGGCTGGGTGGGAATTCATGACGGACAGGTTTTTTGGGAAGGTGCATGTCACCCTCACACAGGTGAGGGTGCGATTCCCAATACAGGGAGTGCAGCGGACAGGGGAACGACCTCCGTGGTCGTGACAGGGGTGATAGATCTCCATGGTCGTGAAGGAACAGGCAGAGAGTTCAGAAGACGGGAGAAGAAGAGGCGTGTCCACATATACTGTAAATCCATAGTGCAGCCTCAGCTCACCCTCAGCGGCAGAACAGTGGCTTTCCTCCACACCCTCACACTCCACAGTGTAATCCTCTGTGGCGGGCTTCGTTGGCGGCTCACACAACTGGTCAGACGTCGAATTAGGCTCCGGTTCCGTAGCAATCCTCAGCTCTGTCGAGGTATTGACATTCAAGACCCAACAACAATTAACAGAAAGGGAGGCACTTAAATATACAAGTCAAACTAGACACACTTGAACAGAATGACACAATTAAACACAAACGGGAAACTAGGGCAGTTTCTCAATACCTTGGTAGTTCGGACATCACAAGTCCGACTCGGGAGTGTGAACTCCTGAGGACCGGAGGACGCAAGTTTGGTAATCCTGCAAATGGAACGGCAGCGTACTTGATAACGTCAGTCAGCTTACCTTGGCTTCTCCGGTTATCTTCACTGGATGAATACAATATGAAATATGGTATTATATAAAAAATGCTTCTTTTTTTTTTTTTTTTATCATATTAATAGCCACAAAAATGTAGTTCAGGGAACGTACATACATTTCAGTGAAACGAAATATTATATCAAACAGCATTGCCTCTTCGGTTTCATTTAAAATATTAATAGGCTCACAAAAATGTGGTTAATGCAATTAATGCATTACAATAAAACTAAATGATATCAAGCACCACTGCCTTGTCGTTTTCTTCAAAATATAAAACACAAACCATTTAATTTTCATTTAAAAATATAAAACATATTAATATGTGGTTTAGGTAATATGTGCACATATACTTTGATTATCTTCACTGTATAGCCTATAATAAAATTGTATATGACAAGCTCAAGCCTTTTTTATTAAATGTCATTTTTAATGAACAATATAGCAATTATAAAACAATAAATATAAAGTATAAGAGACCTGGGTAATAGGAAATAAAGACAAAACCAAACAATTCGGTCAAATGTATGCAACAAAGTCAGCGTTGGAACATATTACGATTAATAAATAAATAATTTATTAAACATAACATTGTGCTCAGCCGAAACGATATGACCTGGAAGAAATAATAGATTCATGAGACCAAAGATTGCCTGTTAGATTTACCCAAATGAACTTTACCTCATGTTTAAGCACTACAGAGACATCAGAGCAAGCGGTAAATGTCAAAAGGACTGATCGAGGTGAGGTTGCTCTCGGCGGATACATGAGCACTGAGCTCCCGTTGATTGTGTGGAGCTACGTCTCCAAAATCGGCTAAGCAAATTTTCAAATAGGCGCTATATTATTTATAAATAGACCGCAGATTTGAGTTTTAAACAACTTCATTCTCGCCAGAAATACTCTTAGAACTGCATTTCATGACACAATAACAGTAATATTTTGAAAATAAAGCGGGTTTTCTCCTCCGACATCAACGCTTGCTGGTTGTTGCGAAATGCATTCTGGGATACCTGGCTGCCTCAAGTTTGCACAAGTCACCTCTTGATGCATCCTTGATAAAAACGGATAGAACATATCCGGGGATTTGAACTGTACTTGGCTAAATGTGAACTTTGAATTGGAACAGTACTTAGCGATGACTGAACGCACAAGAACGCAAGTACAGACAAGAACACATATTGAGAAATGGCTTAGGTCACCTACTGAGTGATTAAAGTGGCAACAGTTTCCTGAAGAAAGAAGAAAAAAAAAAAACATATATATACACATATAGAGAGAGAGAGAGGGAGTGAGAGAGAGGTGAAAAATTGTTGGCCCCCTTCCTGATTTCTTACTTTTTTGCCTGTTTTTTCACACTTTAATGTTTCAGATCAAACTAATTTAAATATTAGTAAAAGATAACAAGTGAACACAACATGCAGTTTTTAATTGAAGGTTTTTATTATTAAGGGAAAATAAAATCCAAAACACAGCCCTGTGTGAAAAAGAGTTTGCCCCCTAAACCTAATAACTGGTTGGGCCACCCTTTGCAGCAACAACAGCAATCAAGCGTTTGCGATAACTTGCAATGAGTCTGTTACAGCGCTGTGGAGGAGTTTGTTGACTCATCTATGCAGAATTGTTATTCAGCCACATTGGAGGGTTTTCGAGCATGAACTGCCTTTTTAAGGTCATGCCACAGCATCTCAGTATGATTCAGGTCAGGACTTTGACTAGGCCACTCCAAAGTCTTCATTTTGTTTTTCGTCAGCCATTCAGAGGTGGACTTGCTGGTGTGTTTTGGATCGTTGTCCTGCTGCAGAACCCAAGTTCGCTTCAGCTTGAGGTCACGAACAGATGGCCGGACGAACATAAAGGCTTATCTCAGTTTTGCCAGAAAACATCTTGAAGATCTGTGGACTGACAAGACAAAAGTTGAACTTTTTGGAAGGTGTGTCCCATTACGTATGGCGTAAAAGTAACACCACATTTCAGAAAAAGATCATCATACCGACAGTGAAATATGGTGGTAGTAGTGTGATGGTCTGGGTCTGTTCTGCTGCTTCAGGATCTGAAGACTTGCTGTGATTAATAGAACCATGAATTCTGCTGTTTACCAAAAACAGTCCCAGTCTCTTTCTTATGCTGGAGTCATGAACACTGACCTTAACTGAGGCGAGTGAGGCCTGCAGGTCTGTGGATGTTGTTGTGGGGTCTTTTGTGACTCTTGGATGAGTCGTCGCTGTGCTCTTGGGGTTTTTTTCGTCAGCCGGTCACTCCTGGGAAGGTTCTCCACTGTTCCATGTTTTTATCATTTGTGGATAATGGCTCTCACTGTGGTTCTCTGGAGTCCCAAAGCTTTAGAAATGACTTCATAACCTTTTCCAGACTGATAGATCTCAATTACTTTCGTTCTAATTTGTTTCTGAATTTCTTTGGATCTCGGCATGATGTCTAGCTTTTGAGGATCTTTTGGTCTTCTTCGCTTTGTCAGGCTGGTCTTAAGAGATTTTCTTGTCTTTAAGAGATTTCTTGATTGTGTACAGGTGTGGCAGGAATCAGGCCTGGGTGTGGTTAGAGAAACTGAACTCAGGAGTGATAAACCACAGTTTTAACAAACACTTCTTCACACAGGGACATGTAGTTCTGGATTTTGTTTTCCCTTAATAATAAAAACCTTCATTTAAAAATTGCATGTTGTATTTACTTGTGTTATCTTTGACTAATATTTAAATTAGTTTGATGATCTGAAACATTAAAGTGTGACAAACATGCAAAAATCAGGAAGGGGGCCAACACTTTTTCACACCACTGTATATTTATCTTTGACTAATATTTAAATTAGTTTTATATATATATATATATATATATATATATACTGTATAACCCAACCCTTTGAAATGAATATTATCTCAACCAATGTCCAAGGACCACTGTGATAAGCACACCTCACCTAACATAAAAAAGAGAAAGTTTTATATTACCTTCAAGAAGGCATCTGATTACTTTTGATGGCCATAGAGTAATGCCAAACCACAGGCGTGTTTACCTGATGCAATGAAAGCGAATCTGAAGCTTAGAGCAGTACATGGACGTTCATGTATCTGGCTGTCAGTGTTAGTTTTCCAGTACTGCTTCCATCTAAGTGCTTTCTTGATTTACTGGACTGCCTATGTGAAACTCAGATACTTTGACAGAGTATCTAATGAAACTGTGGGCAGTATATGTGAGTGTGGCATGTCTGCTTCCAAATTCAGATCCTCTGGCATGCTCGTAGAACACTACTTTCACTGAAAACCAGCCATGGATTGCCCTGATAAAAAAAAACTGTACATATTCACAGAAGATACAAGCTGCTCAGCGAGAAGGAGCCTCGGCAGTGGTTATTTACAACATAGATAGGATAGGCAATGGCACTAATGTGATGGCCCATTCAGCTATGAGAGTTTCTCTAGCTGGTAGTCCAAGACAAGTCGTTTGTTTCAAAGTAGCTTTACAGAAAATTGAGCTGGAGGGTCTTACAGCATGATGAAACAACCATATAAGATGTTTATGTGGTGAAGAAAAAAAAAAAAAAAACTTGAGATGATCCAATAAAAGTGCTAAACTGACTGAATTGTTTTTTTTTTGTTTGTTTGTTTGTTTGTTTTTTTCCCCCCATGCTATTATATAACTGAAATCATCTTTGTGTAAATTGTATCCTCAGGCATTTTGTAAAATGCCTTAATAGATATAAAATACATCAAACTACATAATTTCCATACAGTAAGAAAGAATTTGAGTCCATATTGAAATCTCAAATTTATGACAGTCAAGAGTTTGAAAAACAAAATAAGAAAAATATTATAAACTGGCCATTGTGCCAGTGATCCAAGAAAAAATGTTGTTGATGGTAATGCTGTTATTAGCCTGCTTTATTGATAAGATTAAAAATTAAGCAATAACAAAGAATTGCTTTAAATTACAGCTTGTTCTCACTCCCAAGGCATCAAAACCTGAAACATGGTCAAGTGCCTTGTGTGTGAGTATCAGGCTGTGAAGACATCACTATAATGAACTAAGAAATTCACTGTTTTTAATAGATCTTAAATCAGTTTAGTTTTCATATTGAATTTAACACTGATGAAAACGAGCCTGTGAGGGACAGACTTAACACTGGCACGCACTGTAGGAAAGTCAAGATCATTCCATTTTTTTTTTAAATCAACTTTCAAAACTGTTTAGAGGTTGTTGTTTTTTTATGTTTTGTCAACTGAACAGTTGGTAGTGTTACAGTTGAGTCCAAGGAAGGCAAACAGTTGCAAAATAAATAATCCCAAACTATAAACCAGTTTTAATAAAAAAAAAAAAAAAAAAAAAAACTCCGCAAGACACACACACACCTCAACTTAAAGTAGAACTGACAATGGATAAGGGGAGAACAGAGTATTTGAAGGGGAGCAAACAAAAGAACTAATGAATTAATCAAACACAGGTGAAAGAAATGACATTTAGAAGTTAAAGTAAAACCAGGTCAGAGGTGAACTGAAAACACAATGAAAATAAAAACAAAAACTAAACATAACCCTAACATTACTCCACCCTTCCAGAAAGCGCGTCCTGTGCCGTAACAGTACTATCGGGGAGGGAGGGTGAGCAAGGAGAGCCTCCAGGGTGGATCAGGGAGCTCCAGGAGCCACGGCGGAGCAGACAGTTCAGGCTGCTATGGCGTATCAGGAGACTCAGGTGGCCACGGCAGATGTACCGTGGCCTTGGCTGGCTCAGCCACGGGTATATGCCCCCCCCACAAAAAAAATAAATAAAAACTAAATAAATAATCTTCTTGGGAAAATATAGGAATCATGGGAGGTGGTCTGGAGGAGCGGAGCTGGCTAACACAGGGTGCTCAGGAGACGAAGGAGGGCTGGACGGGACCAGCGGAGGCAAAGGAGACTCAGGAGATGGAGGCCCAGGAAAGTGTCCTAGAGCGGATTCTGGGGTGAGGATGGGTGCCAAGAACCCTGGGGTTCCATTATTGCAGAGAGACACACTGGAGCAGACTCTGGAGCGAGCTCTGGGGCTGGAGCCCTTCCTGGGTGTAACTGAGGATCAGAGAAGAGCTTACAAGGTGCTGGCACTGGAGGGCGCTCTGGAGGAGCAGGCAAAGCAAAGCGCTTACGAGGAGCTGGCACTGGAGCGAGTGTCACATGAATGCTTGTCGAGCTTGCCATATTAATGCTTGGTGGGCTTCCCATATTAATGTTCATTGGGCTTGCTTTCAGAGTGACTGGTTGCCTTGACTTCCGAGTGGCCTGCCATCTTGACTGCAGAGGGGCCGGCGCTCCTGGCCTGATGACTCCGGGGGAGATTTGGGGTTAGGCAGGCAGTAGGAGCCATTGCAGCAGTGTGTGGCGGTTCTCGGCGTGGGGTGACGCAGCGCATTCCTGCGGGAGTTGGATGACGAGGCTTGGGAAGTTTCCTCAACTTCTAAATCAGAACCATTTAAGAAAAGCACGAGATTAATCTGCTCGATCAAAGGAAAAATCACCCGTTGGAAAATTGCAGTGGATAACTTCGTCATCCAACCCCAGCAGGAAGCATTAGAGCGGCGTCGTGCCAGCTCACCCAGTTAGAGGGCTCAAGGAAACCCTCAACATATCGCTCCAACCTCAGACCACCTTGCCGCAAACCCCACAGCGTGTCCTTATTTGGTCCATTCTTCTGTTACGGTTGTGTCCAAGGAAGGCAGACGAAGGCAAATGGTTGCAAAACCAGTAATCGTGTTTTAATTCAAAGAATCACAAGACACACACAACTCAACTTAAAGTAGAACAGACAAAGGTTAAGGGGACCCTTACCAAAAAGTAGTATACTTCAAGTTTATTTTATTAAGTATACTTAAGTAAAGTTCAAGTATATTTTGAGTTTTTGTAAGTATAAGTCAAGTATACTTAATTGTCATTATAAGTATATATCTTAGAAGTACATAAAGACCATTTCTGAGAAGTACATAAAAAGTAAACTAAAAGTATACTTTCCTATTTTTTAGTTTAAAATAAGTATACTAATAGCACACTTGAATAAACTTCTTTTTCGTAAGGGGAGAACTGAGAGTATTTGAGGGGGAGCAAACAAAATAACTAATGAGTTAATTAATCAAACACAGGTGAACGAATTGAGAATTAGGAGTTAAAGTATAATAAGGTCACAGGTGAACTGAAAGCACAATGAAAATCAGAACAAAAACTAAACATAACCCTAACAGGTATGTTGTAAAACTATAGCACGATCCATTGAATGCACTGCACTTCTGTCCCTCACAGCCTCATTTTCATTCCTGTCAAAAATTAAACCATGCCTATTGCTTGCCTTATGTGTCTCTTATCTTTGTAACTAGCTAGTAAATATATGGCTAAAATTAGATTTATATCTTTATACTTTCATAAACATTTTTGATCACTACCTTAAACCTAACCATTTCTCATAAAACAGACAGATAAAAGTGCAGTCACAGTGTGTTGCAGATGAAAAGGACCGAGGCCAGGACTAACTCTAAACAATGGGGACTTTATTCCTACAAAGACCACCAGACAAGTCACAGCAATCATCAGAACTCTCGTAATCTCTCTCTGTATCTTGTTACTTATCATGTTGTTATACTGCCACCTAGCATTCATGTGCAGAATCCCTCTCTGTAAAGAACATTTCTTCAGTAACAAACATACTTCTAGACAAACAGAATTATTATCTTAAGGCAGTAACAACGGTCACTTAAGAAGACATCAGTATAATCATAATAAATATCTGGCAATAACAAGTGAAATTAAATTATTTCACGTACATGAAACTCAGAACACTTGCAAGGAATATGTTTAACCTTGTGCAAAAACAAAGCAAAAGCAATTATATACACTTCCAATCTTAGTCAATCACATTATGTAATCCTTATGCCACTTAGGTTTCGATCTCAAACGTGACTGTTTTGGAGGAGTATTCAGAGTGGGTTGTGTCGAGGTTGAAGGTTGTACTCTTACAGTTGGAGTACAGTCCAGACCTCCACTCTCAGGTGCGGAGGCAGAAGTGTGTGGCGTTCCATCTCTTCCCATCGCTTAGAAGAAAGGTGTTTGGTCCCACACACTCTTCCACAGTTAAGGGAGCAGAGAATTTAGGGTGTGCTTTAGAAACAAAGCGAGGAATTTTGACCCTCACTTTCTCTCCTTGAGAAAAAGATGGTGTACGTGCATGCAGGCCTGCACCTGGGAGTCCATATGAGGCCACCAGTAAAGGTCACACAGACGCTGTTTAGTGCGTACAATACCCTGATGACATTCATGGGCCAGGGTGATCAGTGTGGCGCAATGAGACAGGCACCACAAGTCTGGCACCATGGAACATGTAAAGACACTGGACTGAAAACTCATCCCTCAGCTTACAGTAAGGCATTAGATTTTGGGAAACAGCACGTATTGAGGAAGGCCACCCATGGCTGATCTGTCTGTTTGCTGAGAGTTCTGGTTCCATATCTGTGGATACATCTGCTGGCCTGTGCAGAGGGAGGTGGGAAAGGCAGTCCACGGTGTGATTTTGTGCAACTGGTTTATAGACAACCTCATAGTCAAAACAAAGCAGGCATGCCAACCAGCGGGCAATGTTCTATTCATTCCCTTTGTAGTAAGCAATGCCATAAGAGCTTGGTGGTCGTAAGGTAAAATGTGTACCCCACAAATATGTGCGCCACTTCGTAACCCACACACACCTCTTTTTCCACGACTGAATATTTACTCTCTGTCACTGTCAAAGTACCCGATTCAAAAGCCACTGGTTTCTCTATGCCGTCTCGTTGAATTTGGGAAAACACCGTTCCCAGTCCATAATCACAAGGATCAGTTGAGATGACAGAGCGAAGGGAGGGGTCGTACAGGGCTAGGGCAGAGCTTCACACCAGGAGCTGTTTCACATGATCAAAACTGGCCTGTGCAGCTTCAGACCATGTGAAAGTCTCTTTGTCCTTGGCACACTCGCGCATGGGGGCTACCACCGGTGTTCCCTCTAATTTTTTTTCTTGCTGAGCAAAACTTTTCTCTATTAGGCGGACATTTTGGCCACCTGAGCAAAAACATTCTTTATACCAGACCTGTACAGTGCGTGCACAAAAAAGTGTGTAACTTTGAACTTTAATGTGCTATTTGTATTTAATTTGACCTGTGACTAAATTATGTACATTTTAGGTTACCTGAGAAAACTTCAAACTTTCAAATTATATTGTGAAATATTATTGAAATTTAAAATAAAAGTTTTCTATTTTAATATACTTTAAAATATAATTTATTCCTATGAAGAAAAGCAATATTCAGCATCATTACTCCAGTCTTCAGTGTCACATGATCCTTCAGAAATCATTCTAATATGCTGATTTATAGTCAAAGTTGGAAACAATATTTTTTTTGGACCTGTGATACTTTTTCAGGATTTTTTGATAAATAAAAAGTTAAAAAGAACAGTGTCTTTTCTAATTAGAAATTTTGTGATACAATATGCACTACTATTCAAAAGTTTTTTTTTTTTAATCTGTCATTTAGATTTTTTAAGAAATTAATACTTTTATTCAGCAAGAATTTGATAAATGGATAAAAAGTGATAAAAAGTGATAGTAAAGACATAATTTTAGAAAAATATTTATATTTTGAATAAATGCTGTTCTTTTTTTAACTTCTTATTAACTAAAGAATCAAAGAAAAGTATCACAGATTCCATATATATATATATATATGTTTTCTGTAGTTTTCGATCATATAAATACATCCCTGATGAGCATAAGAGACTCCATAAAAAAAACAAAAAAAACAATTGACATAATACAATATCAAAACAAACTGAAGCATTTAAACTGACAGAATAGAATAGAATATAATAGAATAGAATAGATTAGAATAGAAAAATTGAAGCATTTAAACTGAGATTTGTAAGTTAAATATATATTTTTAAAAAACGTGAACGTGAATTCTTCTATCGCTATCTAAACATCCCTATGAAGTACAGTTTGCACACTACACCTGTGTGTGACTGTAAATGTCTCTGAGTTTTGTTACGATTCTGTGCCCATCTTCTGCTATTTCCAGCACTTAATCAAGCCACACTTCTTTAATTCATGATGATGTTTTATTTCACATGTCATTACGTTGGCTCTCAATTAGAGCTATTTCATCCGCAACCATTAAAATATTCAGTGTCTACTGCGACTCATTTGGTGCACTGCCGCGCACATCATTCTCTTTCTCTTTTTCCGCAGTTTCTGACAGATGGGTTGGACTGTAGGATATATTTTGTATTTTATTGTTTTTTCAATAGGTGTCACTGTTGTATTGCCATGTAGTTGTGTCACTACAGTTCTGTTATTCATTCTTCTTCTTTGTTTTTTTTCTTCTTCTTCGTTGGATATAAAAAGAGCACATGCAACTTCAATAGGTTATGGGCCCAGATCTTCGCTAAAGCAAAAAAGAGGTAGTTTTACACAATTTTTTTTGTGAAATAGACAGTGTTGTGGAACTCACAATGGAGGATAAACTGTTTATTGAAAAGCTGAGTGGGCCAGAGAACTGGGCAACGTGGAAATTTCAAATGGAACATTTGATGAAAGCTAAAGGACTATGGGGCATGGTGATGGAGACTGACAACGTGGCAGAAGGAGCAAATGCACAGGCAAGAGCAGAAATTTGAAAAACGGAAAGAAAAAAGCATTTTCTGTGTTGGTGCTGAATGTGATTACGTCTCAGTTTTACCTGATAACAAGCTGTAAGACCCCTAAGGAAGCGTGGTACACGCTAAAAGGACATTTTGAGAGAGACACTCTTGCAAACAAGCTGTTTCTGAAGAAAAAATACTTTAGATGTGAAATGAAGGAGGGAGAAAACATAACTGAACATTTGAAACGAATGAAGGAGCTAACTGACCAGCTAGGGGCAATAGGTGCGGTGATTGAAGAGGAGGACCAGATTGTAACATTGCTGGGTAGCTTGCCAGCAAGCTATGCTACAATTGTTACTGCACTGGAAACTAAGTTGGACAGTTTAACACTGCAGTTTGTTCAGCAAGCATTAATAAATGAAGAACAAAAACGAGTGTCTGCTGATGGTAACTATGGTGGTGCTATGTCCAGTGGTGCTGCGTCTGGAGGCGCATCAGCAATGTCAACACAAGTTCGTAGTGATATGCAGGCTAACTCCAAGGCAGTGAGAGCTGACAGATCCGGGCTCGTGGAGATGTTACAAGTGTGGGAAAGAAGGACATATCAAGCGTGACTGTCCAAGTAAGAAAAAACAGACTAAAACTCACAAAGCCAAAAATGTAACATGTGAACATGATGAAGACTCGTCTGAGAGTGCCTTCGTCACCAGAGAGGCAAATCAGGATAAGATGACACAACAGGTAGAGTGGTTGATCGACTCTGGAGCTTCAAAGCACATGACGTGTCATGAAGAAATTCTTCAAGACTACCAGAAATTTTTCAAAAAACACAGTCTGTGAAACTTGGTGATGGCAGAGTGGTTGATGCTCTAGGACTTGGTAATGTTAAACTGAGAATGGCATTAAAAATCAGTGATGTAAAAAATGTCACAATGTTTGATGTGCTGTATGTTCCCAAGTTATCCGGGAATCTCTTCTCAGTGGGAGCTGCTGTAAAAAAAGGAAATACGGTGCAGTTCAAGAAGTCTCGCTGTTACATCCGTGATAAAAATGGAAATCTCAGAGGAATGGGAACACAAAGATCTGATGGATTGTATCAGCTGGATGTTGAGGGAAGTTCGCCCACCTGTCACTGTGCATCAAGTGCATTAGTAGCAACCAGCTTGTGGCATCAGCGACTGGGTCCACACCACTAAGTTGAAGGAACTTAAAAAACTGGTGAATGGAGTGGACTATCCTGCAGAGAAAGAAGTTCCATTCTGTGAAGCATGTGTGTGGAAGGCAAGCTGTCTAGAAAGCCACATAAGCCAGTGGGAGAAATCCGTTCCAAACGTAAACTACAGTTGGTTCATAGTGACGTCTGCGGCCCCATGCAGACTGAATCTATAGGTGGATCAAAGTACTTTGTGACTTTTATTGATGACTATTCTAGATGTTGCAAGGTGTACTTTATGAAACAGAAGAGTGAAGTTCTTTGCAAATTCAAGGAATTTGAGAAAATATTATCCAATGAGTGCGGACAGAAATAGCAAGACTCAGAACGGATAATGGTGGGGAATACACATCCAAATAATTTCAAGAATACTTGAAGGCTCAAGGTATCCACCATGAGACAACTGTACCTCACACACCTCAGCAAAATTGGTGTTGCAGAAAGAAAAAATAGGACATTAATTGAAGCAGCGAGAACCATGCTCTCTCACGCTAAATTAACAAAGTCTTACTGGGCAGAGGCTGTAGCAACCGCAGCTTACATACAGAACAGACTCCCCACATCTGTTCTGAAACAAGTGACGCCCTACCAGAAATGGAGCGACAAACAGCCAATGTGAGTCACATGAAAGTGTTTGGTTGCGTAGCTTATGCATATGTCCCAGACATTGAAAGAAGAAAACTGGACAAAAAGGCTGTGAAGCTTCGTTTCGTGGGATATGCCAACAATGCCAAGGGCTATCGCTTGTTTGACGAAGAAAAAAGAAGGATTCTAATTCGTCGGGATGTGATCTTCAACGAGTCAACTTTGACTTGAAACAAGAAGTGGATATTTCTTGTTCGGAGAATGAAGTTATCATGAAAACTGACGAGAGAACCCCAGTCGATGCTACTGTCGATGGAAACTGCTAGAGAAGGTGGCAGAATCAGAAAACCACCTAAGAGATATGGCTATGATGAGTTTGCCGACCTGGTGACTGTTGATCATTATGCTACTGTTTGTTGTGTTGCAGAACCAAGCACACTGAAAGAGGCAATGATGAGTCCAAATGCAAAGGAATGGCAGGAGGCTGCTGACTTGGAATATGAATCACTGCTGGAAAATAAGACATGGGATTTAGTGAAACTACCAAAGGATCGGAAAGTCATAGGATCAAGATGGGTGTTTAAAGTCAAGCATCATAGTGACGGACGAGTGGAGAGATACAAGTGCAGACTTGTGGCTAAGGGTTACTCACAGAAGTATGGTGCTGACTACGATGAAACTTTTTCACCCGTGGTACGTTTTAGCTCAATACGTACGTTGCTGTCCTTTGCAATCCAGAATAACATGCATGTGCATCAGATGGATGTGGTAACCGCATTTCTAAATGGACACCTGGATGAGGAAATCTATATGGAGCAACCAGGGGGATACATCAGACCAGGAGAAGAAAGTTGGTGTGCAAGCTGAAGAAGTCAATATATGGACTGAAGCAGTCCCCTCGCTGCTGGAGCAAAACTTTCAAAGGGTTCATGAAGAACATTGATTCAAACAGAGTACATCAGACCCGTGTGTGTTCGTGAGATCTCCACAGGAGCTGGAGATATTAGCTGTGTATGTTGATGATCTAATTCTGATCACAGAGTCGATGGAAAGCATGGAAGAGCTGAAACTTGCTTTTAAGAAGCGCTACAAGATGAAGGACATGAGAGAACTGTCCTACATCTTGGGAATCTCTGTCATCCAAGACAAAGACAAAAACTGTGTTTGTTTCTTCATCAGAAGCATTACATTGAAGCCGTTCTTCAGAAGGTATGGTATGCATGATGCAAACCCTGTTGCAACTCCAGCTGATGCAAATGTAAAGCTAAAAAGGGATGATGGTGTCAGCAAGCCTGTGAACCCAAGTACTTACCAGTCTATGGTTGGTAGTCTACTGTATGCTGCGATGGCTCACACGGCCGGACATAGCACAAGCTGTGAGCGTTGTGTCAAAGTTCAATGCAAATCCAAATGTTTCACATCTGACTACAGTGAAGAGAGTTCTACGGTACTTGAAGGGTACACTGAATCTCGCTCTCAAGTATGAGCGGTCAGAGTCTGGAACTTTGGTCGGTTTCTCAGATGCTGACTGGGCAGGAGACCAGGACGATCGTCGCTCTACACAACCGGAAATGTGTTCTTACTGGGTGGAGGAGCGGTGAGTTGGCTCAGCAAGAAACAGTCAACTGTTGCTCTTTCAACAGCGGAGGCTGAGTATGTTGCACTTAGCCAAGCAGCTCATGAATGTACCTGGCTTACGACGACTACTGAGTGATCTTGGAATGGATGCTACTCCTGTGGTCATCCTGGAGGACAACCAAGGAGCCATTGCAATCGCAAAGAATCCAGTTGATCATTCAAGAACCAAGCACATTGACATTCGCTACCATTACATTCGTGAATGTGTGCAGAATGGACAAATACAACTGCAATATTGTCCCACAGATGACATGAAGGCTGACATCTTGACCAAGCCATTGGTGAGGCAGAAGTTTGAGTATCTTAGGAGTGAGATTGGACTTTGTTTCATTTAATTCTGTTTAGTCTGACTTTAAAGGGCTAGAATGTGTTTAGTGTTAAATATGTCACGGTGTAAACCAGTATAACATGGCATAATTTTTTTTTTGGTTAATATAATTTACTAAGAAATGGCTTAGTCCTATTGTAAAATTAAGTGGGAGTGTTGTAATATAGTAATTTGCCAATAGGTGTCACTGTTGTATTGCCATGTAGTTGTGTCACTACAGTTCTGTTATTCATTCATTCTTCTTCTTTGTTTTTTTCTTCTTCTTCGTTGGATATAAAAAGAGCACATGCAACTTCAATAATATATTTTTACTTTATGTACGAACTGTTTTACACATCCTATCTCAGGTGGGGGTGCAAGAAAGGTTGCGGTCACAATTGTGGGTAAGACAGGGGTGACTGGCATGGCTGTATCAGCATTAACGGAGAGATGCAGGCTACTGATTAAGTCCATACCTAATAATGCAGTGCCATCCTCTACTACAAAGAATGTGGCTGGAGCACTAGAATTTTCTACAAGCACCTGAGCATGGAGACATCCAAGTACTGGTATACGTGTTTGTGTGTAGGTCACAAGTCTAGCTGCAGGTAGAGATAATGGGGTGAGACTAAAATGTTGCTTGTAGATGTGATGCGGCAGTATGGAGACAGCAGAACCTGTATCTACAATAAGACGTATCTCCTTGGCAACAGAAGCAGGTGTGGGAACAGTAGCATCGCAGAACAGTCTTTTCAGGGCTTTATCAGAATTGTCCAAATACAGTATGGTTACATCAGGTAACTGCACCTCATGCACTTTGCTAGTTGGGGCGGAACGGCATAAACGGGCAAAATGACCCCTTTTATTACTAGATTTGCATTGAGCATTTGCAGCAGGACACTGAGAGGAGTGCTTATCAGAGCCAGATCTAAAGCAGGACTTACATGGGGCAGTGGTGGGGGAGTGGTGGCATGAGGCTTGGCTGGGCGATGGGGCTGTTGTTCATATTTTTGTGTGATTTGGAACGCACAACCTGCACTGGGATTCCCCTTTCTGTGGTTCCTCTGTCTGAGACCATTTTTTTTTAGCTTGATCAGCTGCCACTTCCATCTGCGTTGCAAGCATTACACTGTATCTAGTGTGAAGTCTGACTCCAGTAACAGCCTTTCTCTGATACTGTCACTACACAAATGTTCAAGTAACTGGTCTCGTATCATGTCGTCAGCTTTATCTTCAAAACCGCAAGTGGCAGCAATGGCACGCAAAGAAGCAACATTGAGAACGCATACAAGGATTTACTGGTCTCGTATCATGTGTTCTGGGATCACATCTCTGTTATGCTAATTCCAGCATACAGACCACTTCTGAAACTCACTAAACCGATTCAAAAACTCATCACAGTTTGGCCAGATGATGCTACCTCAAAACTACAGGACTGCTTTCAGTGCACAGACTTGAACGTGTTTAAAGAGGCTGCCACCAAGACACCAATGTTACAGACACCAAGACCATCACCACACGTGCAAACCAAAAGCCGTGGATGACAGCAGAGGTTTGTGGGCTGCTAAAGACCAGAGATGAAACATTCAGATCAGGAGATAAAGCAGCCCTCAAAACAGCAAGAGCCAATCTGTCCTGTGGCATCAAAAATGCAAAATGGTCATATGCTCAAAAAATCAACAATCACTTCACAGACAGCAGAGACACACGGAGCCTGTGGCAAGCCATTCAGACCATCACTGACTACAAGCCCCCGCCACAGGCCTGTGATGATGACACATCCCTCCCAGATGCACTCAACCACTTTTATTCACGGTTTGAAATGCAGAATGACACACCTGCACAAAAACGGCCCATACCTCCCAATGACCAGGTGCTCTGTCTGTCTCCAGTCGATGTAAGGAAGACCCTATCTAGGATTAACCCACGCAAGGCTGCGGGTCCTGACGACATACCTGGCCATGTACTGAAAGACTGTGCTGCACAGCTGACAGATGTCCTAACAGATATCTTCAACACCTCGCTGAGCCAGGCAGTCGTCCTCACATGTCTCAAATCCACAACCATCATACCGGTACCACAGAAATCACCTGTGTCCTGTCTAAACGACTACCGTCCCATAGCGCTGGCTCCAATCATGATGAAGTCCTTTGAGAGGTTAGTCATACACAACATAAAAGTCAAGTCAAGTCACCTTTATTTATATAGCACTTTATACAAAACAGATTGTCTTAAAGCAACTGAACAACATTAATTAGGAAAACAGTGTCAATAATGCAAAATGACAGTTAAAGGCAGTTCATCATTGAATTCAGTGATGTCATCATGCTAGCTCAGTTCAGTTTAAATAGTAACTGTGCAATCATTTGCAATCAAGTCAACGATATTGCTGTAAATGAAGTGTCCACAACTAAGCAAGCAAGAGGCGACAGCAGCAAGGAACCAAAACTCCATCGATGACAGAATGGAGAAAAAACCTTAGGAGAAACCAGGCTCAGTTGGGGGGCCAGTTCTCCTCTGACCAGACGAAACCAGCAGTTCAATTCCAGGCTGCAGCAAAGTCAGATTGCGCAGAAGAATCATCTGTTTCCTGTGGTCTTGTCCCGGTGGTCGTCTGAGACAAGGTCTTTACAGGGGATCTGTCTCTGGGGCTCTAGTCCTGGTCTCCGCTGTCTTTCAGGGCTGTAGAGGTCCTTTCTAGGTGCTGATCCACCATCTGGGCTGGATACATACTGGATCTGGTGGCTACGGTGACCTCGGAATAAGAGAGAAACAGACTAATATTAGTGTAGATGCCATTCTTCTAACAATGTAACAAGTACATCGGGTGTTATGGGAAGTGTTCCCGGTTCCGGGTTTACCTAATTAATGCAGCCTAAAAATCCTTTAACGGATTTGGATATTAGAAGCGTATTTGTGTGTTATGTGTAAGCCAGGTTAAAGAGATGGGTCTTTAATCTAGATTTAAACTGCAAGTGTGTGTCTGCCTCCCGAACAATGTTAGGTAGGTTATTCCAGAGTTTGGGCGCTAAATAGGAGAAGGATCTGCCGCCCGCAGTTGACTTTGTGGACGATATTCTAGGTATTATCAAATTGCCAGAGTTTTGAGAATGCAGCGGACGTGGAGGACTATAATGTAACAAGAGCTTGTTCAAATACTGAGGTGCTAAACCATTCAGGGCTTTATAAGTAATAAGCAAGATTTTAAAATCTATGCGATGTTTGATAGGGAGCCAGTGCAGTGTTGACAGGACCGGGCTAATATGGTCATACTTCCTGGTTCTAGTAAGAACTCTAGCTGCTGCATTTTGGACTAGCTCGAGTTTGTTTACTAAGCGTGCAGAACAACCACCCAATAAAGAATTACAATAATCTAACCTTGAGGTCATAAACGCATGGATTAACATTTCTGCATTTGACATTGAGAGCATAGGGTCGTAATTTAGATATATTTTTTGAGATGGAAAAATGTAGTTTTACAAATACTAGAAACGTGGCTTTCTAAGGAAAGGTTGCTATCAAATAGCACACCTAGGTTCCTAACTGATGACGAAGAATTGACAGAGCAGCCATCAAGTCTTAGACAGCGTTCTAGGTCATTACATGCAGAGTTTTTGGGTGCTGTGGTTTTAGCCTCTGTTTTTTTTTTAATTTAGCAGTAAGAAATTACTCGTCATCCAGTTTTTTTTATCGACTATGCATTCCGTTTTTCAAATTGGTATATTTCACCGGGCCGTGAAGAAATAGAGCTGAGTATCATCAGCATTAATGCCAGCAAAGTTTTCTTGTCTACGTAAAAGAATGTTGTGGTCAATAGTGTCGAATGCAGCACTAAGATCCAGTAGCACTAATAGAGAGGTACATCCACGATCAGATGATAAGAGCAGGTCATTTGTAACTCTAAGGAGAGCAGTCTCAGTACCATGATATGGTCTAAATCCTGACTGGAAATCCTCACAGATACCATTTTTCTCTAAGAAAGGAATACAATTTTGAGGATACTCACAATTATAGGAGTCTTCACTGAAAGTTTACGTGAACTTCAAGTGAAAATATAATTTGATGATTGAGACACGAGCAGCACCGGCGCGACAGTTCGGTGAGCAGCGAGCACTCAGAATGACAGCCGACATGAACTCAAAAGCTCTGCTAATGTTTCGCATCCTCCGCCGTGAAAACACAAACACCTCTATATCAACTGCAAACATTCACCGTGACACCAATTTGTTGCAAGATACCAACCGTATGGCATGCATGTTGAAAGGAATGTCAAACTCGCAATCGTTTGCAGAAAACAAACTTCAATCTATATGCAGGTAACCCCGGGAAAAGTTGGGCAATAAGTCAGGCGACAATAAGTCCGACCTGTTACTGTGGGTTCACACCAGATGTGACTTGCGCAAATAAATTGCGCTATTCGCGCGTAGTTGGATGCTTGAACATTTTGAGTTTATTCGCTTCATTCGCATGTGAAATTCACTTCACAACAGACGCGAATTCGCGTCATGGGTGGGGCTTCTGCCAGTTGAGTTCACGCAGCATTGTGATTTCAACCACCATTTATTTGGATAATTTTCAAAATGTTACTGTTATCATGTCATGAAATGTAGTTTTAAAAGTATTTCAGGCGAGAATGTAGTTTTTTTTAACTCAGATTTGTGATTTGGTAAATATGCGGTATCCTGATTGGTTGATTTACGTGGAAATTTTTTTTGAAGTTGTTATGTTTTAATTAAATTTGGTTGCGCGAATCACGTCTTACGCGTGTCAAAACGCCTGAAACGCTCAAATTGTGCCGCGTCATTTGCACGAATCGTGTCTTTCGTGCCGCCTCATTCGTGCGAATCGCACTGCAGGATGTCTATTCGTGTCTTTGCATAGACTTAACATGTAAATCCCTCACGCTTAGCGCTTCACTCGCGTCTGGTGTGAATGCACCATTAGTATGAAAGAATGACGTGGCATTGGAGTCTTCCTGAAAGAATTTTATCTTGTGATGAAATTTATTTTTTTGTTTGTTTGAGTTTATTTTCCATCTGAATTTATGATGTGGTTTATTTTTTTGTTGGTTGTTTTTTCTTTTGTATCTGCAAACATGATCA
Source organism: Cyprinus carpio (assembly GCF_018340385.1). Lineage (NCBI taxonomy): Eukaryota > Metazoa > Chordata > Actinopteri > Cypriniformes > Cyprinidae > Cyprinus > Cyprinus carpio. Next base: position 5,351,137 of record NC_056585.1, read on the forward strand.
TATCTCGCCCGTTCTATGCTCTCTGCACTGGCTACCTGTCCGATATCACATTGGTTATAAAATTTTACTATTTGTTTATGAAGCTGTCAATATTATAGCCCCCCAATATAATATCTCTCCGACTCCGACTGTGTGTACCTAGATCACAGCTATAACGTAGAGGAGACAGAGCCTTTGCATTGACCAGCCCTAAGCTGTGAAACAACCTGCCATTACCTGCTAGAACTGCTCCTATGTTATCTGAGCTCCAATCCATCTTAAAAACTCATCTTTCTCTTGTGCTTTTAATCTTTTGTAAGTGTATTTGCGAATTATTTTATGCACAGTACTTTGGCCAACCAAGGTTGTTTTTAAGTGTGCCTTTAATCAAAACTGAGTTATTTGTTCTTTTTTTTGTGAATCAAGATGCATTAATAGTTTAGTGTGATTTTTGGTATTTGTGGTGTTAACATCAGCTATTTAGCTGACTATCTGTTAGAAGCCACTCTACAGAGTGGTACAGGTATGAAGTCAAAACCTGTAAGACTGCAGCTTTGAGAGAAACCAAAATAAAATAAATAGTTAAGTACATGCTTATATACATTTAACTGGGCTGCTAGAATATTTGTCATACATTTATTTATGCAGCGCAAGCCTGTGGTTTTTCTTAATTTCTTTGCTTTTTTATTTTTTTTAACTTCTTAAATGAAGAATGCATGTGTACTCCAGAAAGCAGTGTATGTGACAAACCCAGGTAAGTAAACGGATAACCTCTTCTTTTGGTTAAAGAAAGTGAGGCATGCAGGTACTTATTTTTGACCACTGGATCTACAGAAATCATTGCACTTTTGGTTTTGTGATTACCTTTGAGACTTTTATTTTGTCACACTAAGATGTAGAATGAGCACGCACAAAGATGAAGATGAAGGTTAACAATCTTTAACAGTCCACATAAGGTAATCCACCTTATAAGGAAGGCTCAAAACACACGTATATGTCGATGTTTATGAGTTGACAAACACTAACTGAACAGACAGGAACATAACCCTTTAGGCGCCAGGGTTTTTTGGAAAAAAATGCTGTATTTTGACATCAAGATTTCAAAAGCTTGTGGCTTTAAAGGGCTTAAAGATAGAGATCTACTGTAAATTAGAAAAATGTTGGACATGACTGAAAGTTTATTTGGGGTGTAAATATACTCTTCTAATTTGCATATTATGACATCATCAGGGGCGGCCATCTCGAATTTCATAATATTCAGGAAATAGTAGATATTGAATTGATGTTTGAACTTATTTGCTTGTTTTGTGTGTGTGTCTTTTTATCCTCATTCCAAATGATCAGAAAAGAGGAAGCCAACAATAAAACAGGAGAAAGTACTAAATTATTACTATATTACTACACTATATAGTAGTAAAACGGATGTGAACAGTAGCCTACTTTTTGATTAGTTCATCTGTAATATTCAGGAAATAATAGATATTGAATGGATGTTTGAACTTATTTGCAAGATTTTTTTTGTTTTGTTTTTGTTTGATTGTTTTTTGTCTTTTTATTCTCATTCCAAATGATCAGGAAAAATGAAAAAAAAAAAACAACAACAACAACTGGAAACCAGGAAAAAGTAGTAAATTATTACTATATTACTGTGCCATAGTAAAATGCATGTGCCTATTTTTTGATCAGTTGACCAGCTATCTGTCCAATCAGGTATCTAGGCGACACAGTTTATAGTTCTTGAGAGAATGGTACCAACCTCTCATTGCATGGCACAGCGCAGAGCACACCTACTCCACACTGACAGTGGCAGAGCAGGTGGTAGAGGAGCCCAGGGAGGAGACAGAGAGCCACAGAACTAATCTGATCTGTTTCCACACATGGATGGTGTTTGTAATGCTGAAACTGCTTTTTTGTAATTCTAGAATTCTCATATAATGCAGTCTGCGACTGATGCAGGACTAGACATTTATCAGTATGACTGTGGAAAACGTCTCAGGTTACTTATGTAGTAAATTAAGCTCAAAGTGAAATGAACATAATTAATAGTAACGGGTTATTATTAACTATATTCAGTCGTCTATTGACTCTAAGTAAAATGATTTCTCTGGCCGAAAAATAATTTTACTACTAATACATTGCTCCCAGAGCATGTAACAAAACCGGAATGTTAAAGTGACCTCGTCCTGTGAGCAGCAAACACGGACAACCAAGTGTGAATACATATGGATGTTTATTAAACTACACTACAGGGGAACATGAAACATCTGATTGACACAAACATACACACATTAAACATAGATGCCAATGCAAGGAAGTCATGGATAGAGAGAGAGAGAGAGAGAGAGAGAGAGAGAGAGATAGAGCGTGCACTGTAGAGAGAGGTAGCGCTCGCACGGAAGAGAGTAGAGAGTAATAGTAGGATTTACTCATCAGCTAATCACAACCTTTTAAGAACCATCAAAGAATCACATCACCTTAAATAAGGGGTCAAAGCCTAGAAGCGCATCTAAATAGACAGCTTCGTCATTTCATCCTTAGGTTGATTGCTCCGAAGTGAATCAACAAAGTTGCTAAAAACTGCCAGAAGGGGAGTCGTGAGGTTTCCAAGGTGATGGGTGTCTCCAGGGAACTGCACGTCAAGAGAAGCACACTTTTTGGGTGTGGGAGAGGTTTTATCTGGTTTCCCTGTAACACCCATTTTGGTAAGATTGACCAGTAACAAGGCATATAGTTTCAGCGGGAAAGTGTTTCTTTGTCCCAGTGATACCTCATTTGCATGCTTTATGACTGTCATGAAGAATTGGTGTAGTTTTACCCAAAATATGGTACAAATAGTATGATGCATTTCACGATCACATTGATCATTTTGATACCAAGAACGAAACATCTAGAAGATATTAAACCAGATATACATTCATACACCTGAATATTAGCAATTAGAGCTTAACTAATACAAATAAACAGTGGTAACTAGACCACTAATGTAATAGGGAAACATACAGACAACACATGCACATACCAGATACATTTGTAACTGATTGATTATTGTCTAAAATAAAGAAAACGTCTTTATGTATGTGTGTGTAATGTGTTTTTTAATTGTGGAGACAGACCACTGGTCTAGTCAGGCCATTGGTGCCTGGCACAGGGGTCATTTACTCCTCTTTGGAATGTGTTTGAAGTTTTATGGGGGAGACCAGAGAGAGCTGTTCTATCTAGCCCTTTCTTGATAGTGGTACAACCATTTAATTTTAGCACCCATATAAATGTTGACGGTGGGGCCAGGTTTGTAATTTATATGCAAATGTCAAAAGGCCAAAAGGGTCTCTTAAGACATAAAGTGTACCCACCCATCAATGATCCTAAGCAGACGCTACACTTATGTAACCATGGTTCATTGCGTAGGGAACGAGACACTGTGTCCTCTAGGTTTCGCTATGGGGAACACCTTCAGTGTGACCAGTGTCTGAAGCATATATCTAAAAATGACAATATCATTGCCCGTCGACAATCCATGACGTCACTACCTGTCTGAAGCTTGCATCCGAAGCATGGCAGGATACCTAGAGGACGTAGTGTCTCGTTCCCTACTCAGGGAACCATGGTTACATAAGTAACCTGAGATGTTCATTTCAAGGGAACTTCGAACTGCGTCCTCTAGGGGTCGCTATGGGGAACAGTATACCCACACCACCATGCTGAGGGGAGTGCATGCCAGAAAACAACGATGAGCACTAACTACCAACTCTACCATAGCCATGGGAGTTGCCCCAGGGACATTAGACAGCTGTCAGTGACATTATCCCCTACGGCCAAAGGCCTAGGCTACATATCACAAAAATTTACCTGTTAGGGCCAGACTCCTGGGCCCGGGTTAGAGCTCAAGGCTTGGAATCAGAAATAGATTCCTTTAAGGGGATACGACCAAGTGCCTAGAATCATACTAGGTCTTGGTCTGTCACTCAGGGGGCTGCTGCTTGCTCTGCATGAGCTTGCTGAAGGGGTCTCAACAGACCCCTAGTAGCAACACCCTGTTAAAGTAGGTATCCTGAGGATACAAGGTGGAGTGGTGTCCAAGGTGGAACCGGGGCTTAACCAACTCAAGAAAGGGCACGAAACCACCGTGCATAGGCCTTACCATACAGAATTTTAGAAAGAATGCAAATGCTTAGTGTGTGAACTTACCACAGTGTGGATTTTAGAAAGTGCACAGGGACTTCGTGTGTACACTTACCATAACATGTATTTTAAAGATACCATTCTAAGGGGCCCTCATGGCACTCTGAAAGAGCAGCCCATAGATGGAAATTGTGCATCCCAAGAACAACATGTTTGAGAAAAGTCATCAACTAGATCTATGGTATAATGCTGTAATGGCTAACAGTAAGTTGCCTAGCTGAGGGAGCATAACACCCAGCTCTCAGCCAAGAGGGGGCTCGACCTACAGCATGTTCATTAGAAATCAGAAGGGTAAGCATACTGCAAGCTTTGCCAAAAACTCAGGGAGGCAGAGGAAGGGCCTAGTTCGCCTGATGTTGCCAGTTCCAGGTGCTCTGGGAAAACAGAGAACTCAACTCTCCATGTGAGAGGAGATCTCTGAATTCAGAAAAGGGAGTAGCGTGCTCATAGGCAACCCTCTGATAGAGGGAAGCACTGCAAAACACCACCACGAGAACAGCCCACGGAGCAGGGAATTCAACTCATCCGAAAGGGAGAAAACGTGAACGCTCTGAAAAAAGCACCATGCTCACAAATAACCCTCAACAGTGAGGGGAGCGATGCTTTAAAAGTGTGTCAACAGAGACACACTAGTTGAGTGGAGCCCAAGGTGAGAACTTGGGTCTAAGCCAACTCGGAGAAAGGGAACGAGGCTAATAACGCGTAACCCTTACCATATAGGATTTTAGAAAGTGCTCAGAGTTCTATGCATGCACACTTACCACCATGTGGATTTCAGAAAGTGCACAGGGTTCTTTGCGTGTACACTTACCACTATGTGGATTTTAGAAAGTGCACAGAAGCTTAGCGTGTGCACTTACTATAGTATGGATTTTATAGAGATTTGCTCACAGATGCCCAGAAGTCCTCAGCCACTCAATCAGGCGTGGGAGGCTCAAAGACAACACTGTGAGGTGAGGGGAGCACTGCCTGACTTGACCCAAATAGAGGCATCTTATTAGGGAAGCAGCAAGCAGCCCAAATACCTGATGTCACTTCCACGGAGCGACTCATAGCTAACCCTAGATTAGAAGGGGTAACTCAGCAGCCCAATAAGAGACAGTCCACTGGTGCAGCTGGACAGTCTCATGCTCTCCATCTCGATAATGAGCGTGGGTTCCGTATAACCAGACCCAATAGAACCTGAAGAAATAGCGGGACCCAATAACCATTCATGCATATAAAGCTTACTGTTCCTCAGAGCAGAAGCCCAAAGGAGGGGTTTACACAGAAACACAAATCCCTCTTACCCCAGGAAACATAGTGTAATCCAGCCCACTCCACAGAGGGGTGATTATTGGTTCAACTGTAAGGGCAGTGTGACGGTGAGGACCCACGGGCCCAACCATCTGTGGAGCATTGAGCTCCTCAACACGTCAGTGAGAGGAGCTCTAGCTCAGACTACAACTCTGGGTGAGAAATTAGTAGTTTGCACCTGGCCAGAGGATAGGGAGCATGTCGCAAAGCATGTACTCAGAAGAGTACTAGCCCATGAGAAGGACCCACAGGTCCTGAGGTTGCAGCGTTATACTGAGGACCTGATGCTGGGAGACTTTCTCAGAAGCCCAGGCTGTATGTCCAAGCCAAAGATGAGTGCTATCACCAGCCTAGAACCAGAACCGATGAGTGAACCATCACTGTAATCGGTCAACAGCAGGAGGTCCTAATTTAGCAGGTGGGTCAACCTAAAGTCAGAAAAACAGAACAGGTCCGAGTAGCGCTGCAGAGAAAGGCTAGCATCAAATACACAAGAACTAGCAGTAGAGTAGATAAAAATGGATTGTACTCACCAACCATGGCTCCAGCGCATGACTCAGGTTTATGATATAGGCTTGATGTGAAGTCCGAAGCCTGTATAACTCGTGAAATGAAGGATATAAAGGCATGTCCGTGGTGCGATGCAATCAGCCTACTCATCAGGGGATAGACCCTGCTTGTATCCAGGTCTTTCAGCAGATCAGCCTGAAAAGCCTGAAGCACCACCATGGTGTGCAACGAGACTGCAGCCTGACCTGCTGCCGCCCTAAGAGAAGATGTTTCCCCCATGGAGAGATAACAGGCCAGCGTCTCTTCAACAGGTAGCATCTTCTCAAAACCATTCTCATGCATCCCCTCAATGTTGCCATAACTAGTATGCTGGAATCTGTGGATGTGGGACGAGAATGGATATTTCTTTTTCAAGCCGGAGTGCAGTATAATGTGGTTATCTGAGAAGGACATGATATAAACCATCTGTCCAAAAACTGCAGACAGATCCACACTATACATTTCCTATATAAACAAAAGGAAATTATTGATAGCGAGAAATTTCCTGGCAGGTCATTTCCATGTTCTCACCACGTAGCAATGCACAGCATGCTCCACCCCAACCGCTAGATTACCTCGGAAATCAAGTGTGAACGAAAACTGAATGCGCTTGCTCTTCACCACACACATTGCACGCGAGCCATGTTAAACTGCAGGTATCAAAGCAAAGCCTCTGGCGAGAAACATGCACTCCTAGTTGTGTTTAGCTTAACAATAACATAAACAAACGGTCAGTTTGAAGACGAAGAAGAGGATGACGTGTTCTCCCGGTGCCTATTTATACTACAGTCGCAACAGGTAGTGACATCATAGGCTGTCGCCGGCCAATGTTATTGTCGTTTTTAGATATATGCTTCAGACACCAGTCACACTGAAGGTGTTCCCCATAGCGACCCCTACAAGATGCAGTTCGAAGTTCCCTTGAAAGGGAACTCCATTTGTGTTTGTTCTATGTAAATAAATTTGCAATCTGGCAGGTTGTGTGACAAATAATTATGTAGTTTCTAAACACTGCAAGTGTTAAGCTGTGTGAAATAATTCATCGTCATCTCCATTATTTATTCTGGATGTCTGGGTAAAAATATTTCAAATCTGAAAAGACTTTGGGTGTAATGTGTTGACAGATTTTAATCTTCCACATTATGACAGAAATCTAAGTGAAAAGGATTACTGAAAAATAAAAATAACTGTATTTGGTATTACTGTATCTGTTGGATATTGATTGGATGAAGGTAAATCTGAATGCCAGTCAGCTGTAAGAAAGGGATGGGGTTTATTCTTTCAGGGACATTTTAATGTGTAAAATTAGATATTAGGCCTGCATTTCTTAATATTCTTCATGTGTTTTTAATATTGTCTAATATTGCATATGTATCAGGTCAGTATTTTTGCTCTTCATCATTTTCACAATTGTTACAGACACTTGATGAGTTCTATGTGCGGAGT